>NW_022601432.1:4657673-4659582 GCF_009176505.1 Sitodiplosis mosellana | reverse complement strand
AGAGAGAGAGAGAGAGAGAGAGAGAGAGAGAGAGAGAGAGAGAGAGAAAGAGAAAGATGAAGACTCAAATAGACTCTTAAAGTTTGCTTACGTTTTTCTTTTTAGCACCATGATATTCTTTGAGCATGTCATTGTATTTTTTCTTGCTCTGCTTTAATTTCTCTTTAACTCTGTCTCTCTTCGGTGTGTTGTGTTTGTGGTGTGCGTGTGAATATTTCTTTTTAAAATTGAAACATATTTGAATGAAGAGTGAAACAGAGAGTAAGAGAGGGAGAGAGAGAGAATGAAGAATAAGAAGCAATTTGAGTATATGCACAAGGAACTCGAATTAATTAAAATTGTTTGAGTCATGAAAAAGTTCGCCTCTTTTCTATTCTCTCATCTATCAACTAAGACGGATCAGCCTAATTATCAGGCTTGCTCAGTGCTGTTTATGTAATGGTTGAATCACAAGACGACGCTGCTGTACAGGAGCAATACAGCATTGCTTTGATTTATACCGTATATTTTATCATAACGGACTGAGAGCATCAAGCCAAAGTGGAACAATTGAAAATGAAAGATGAAAGACAGAGACAACCAAACGAACAAAAACAAATAACACGAACAACGACCATTCGATGCATTGTATTCCACATTTCCGATTCAGATATTTCGAAATTCGATAGCATCAATCAAAATAATTATTTTAAGACCGCTCACCAATATTGTCATTTCAATCCGTGCACGGATGCGGCCGTGATGAAAAGGAACAAAAATTAATTAACTAATTAAGTAATTACTTTATCAGCGTCACCATCGAACGTTCACGTCGAATCTAATTGTAATCTAGCAGCAGCAAATGAAAAGACAAGCGAAATTAATCAATTTATTTCCATTGTTGTGTTTCAATTCAATATCCGGTGGTCATTGGCTCAAAATGCGACGTGTTCGAATACCAGTTTGTTTTTGTTGCGAGTGTGTCTATGTGCATTTGACGGGCTGTTTGCTCATCTCTTTACCTTTTTTTCGTTTTGCTGCACATTCTATTTATTTTAAAGTTGGCCAAAGGCACTGTGATTTGTTTTGAAATTGAAAACGCACGCGGCACGATTGAATACAAAATACCATGATTTACATAAAAAGGGGTATTAAAGTATTTGCGTATCGAGTTATGTACATATAAATAACTCAACTTATTCGCGTGTACGCCTTCTTGAAGTGACAGAGAGAGGGAGAGGGAGACAAAAATAGAAAAGTTTCGTTTTTCAATTTCTGGATGGAATGTGTTCTCGTTTCGGTTGACGATTTGAAATGCGATTGATTGTCAGATTTTGGAAAAGTTTTATCATAAGGCGGGCACAACCAACGCACGTCACGAATCCATTTTCAGACTAAAAATAGTCCTCTATATCTCAATTTTCGGCCCGAATACCATATACACACACACACACTTTAGCTACTCTTCCGATTTATACTCACCTTTTACCGAGTGAAAGAGAGGCAGAGTGAGCGATACGAAAAGTACAAAGTGCCGTGGTATCTTTGACGACAAACGACAACGGCAAAAAAATACGCTCAAAAATAGAATCACATGCAAAAAAGCGCCGAAATGTGTTTGTTCCAAATATTTGTTAACATTAAAAATCTAATTAATAGCACTGAAGAAGAAGCGCTACTAACTGGATTTTTGGATCAGATTACATTGCCACCGACACAGATACAGATACACGTACGCATATGAAATCGAGGACTATCGTCATCATCTCGACTATTCTACATTGATTCTTCTATATTCGGCTGTAAATATTGATTCAATTAATCCTCCCTCCGATCTATTTCCGAGCTCTATCATAAGCACTGTCAGAAGCTCGCACACACAAAGAGAGAGAGAGAGAGAGAGAGAGAGAGAGAGAGAGAGAGAGAGAGA
>NW_022601432.1:4648268-4657663 GCF_009176505.1 Sitodiplosis mosellana | reverse complement strand
AGAGAGAGAGAGAGAGAGAGAGAGAGAGAGAGAGAGAGAGAGAGAGATAGAGAGAGAGAGAGAGAGAGAGAGCGATAGAAGAAGTAAAAGCCCTTTGAATGGGTCAATACAATAACAGTTGTGACACACTCGAACAAAAACATAAACGCTCTGCTCGTAGTCTACCAATGACACAACGACGTCACCGATAATTTGTTAAACCCCATTTGAAATGGTATTGCGGTTTTTGGTTGGTAATTTATACAAAAAATTATTCGTTTTTCGTAAATGGGGCTCTGAGAGTATTATGTTTAGCAAGATACTATTACTACGATTATGGCTTTTATCGTTGGTCGACCAGGAGCCATTTAGTGTTTGGTTCCTTCGAAAATCCGGTCGTTTATTTCTTATAAATCTGGGATAATGCACACATTTCATTACAATATTTTGATATTTTGACGAATTTTCGTGCTGTTTTTTTCCCACATGTCTTCGATTGTCATGACACTTACTTATATGTACGAAAAAAAGCTGATTTGCGCTTAAATTCTCAATCAAAATCTTCAATAAATGTCAAGTTGATGTGTGATAAAAGTATCTGTAATGACACCATCTCGATAAAATGTGACCATTTCGTCTGCTCGGCGCTTGCTGTAATGTATGCGACATGGCATTTGGCGCGTTGGTGATGTGTTTATTATAGTTTAGCATTTTATTGTCAACATCAAAATCCACTAATTGTTAGGCTTTCGAAAAACCGAGTGAAAACTAATTAGTTTATCAAGTATTAGCACGTCACTGTTGTTGTCCTATTCCATAAGCTTTGAAGTTTGAATGAGCTTATGCTATGTGTTGTGTGTGTACGTGCACTCGCATCAATCATGTGAATGCATAAATGGCTCAAATTAAGCGGCAACCGTTGATAGACATTGTGTGAGCTGTTATACTTCTATTCGCGTCATGTGTTTGTTGTGTGTATGTGATAATCAAGTCTAGAATCAAGTGTTTTCTTCTATTAGAATTTTTTTTGTTTGCATATAAACCCTGGAGAGTTTTCGTAAGGTGATATATTCCATTTTGGTAGGTTCGTACACATTTTGATCGGTTAACTGAATTACATTCCGATAATTCATTCATTTCCGTCAAGGTCTGTCAACCATTTTCATTTTTTGCCGCGTCAAAGCATGCCCATGAATAATATGTTCACAAATGAATGAAAACGTTATTTTTATTTTCCTTTCTTGTCGTCTAATTATCAACCAGCTCGGTTCCATATCCATGTACCGAAAGATATGGGACAATAACTAATGGTATCCAATTTGAGCCATGTGTGTTTGAATTGTGATTGATATACAATCGCTAAAGTGGTTAATGCACAAGTACGACCTTTTTAACCCGAATGTGGTCGTGTGCTTCTATACATAAGTACATATATATATATATATGTGTGTGTGTGTGTGTGTGTGACACATGCCTAACATGGTATCCATTCCGTTGTGTTGGGTTTTTTCATGTTCTTTTAGTTTTGTTACGTCGTTTTATGGGGACCGTTTTTTTCCTGCCTAATACTTCGTACGAATATTTTATTCACGATGACAAAACTCCAGGAATAGAAAGAGCGGCAAGAAAATGTTATAATGTATACATCTGTTTCAGCTGCAAATTGTGTGCTAAAAACCATCGTGAGAAAGAGAAAACGGTTGCTCGGCTGGTCTTAAACGGTTTAAATCATTAATTTCATTCCTTTTTGATTAATTGTGTAGCGGGAAGAGAACAGAAGAAAAACGGGGCATGTAGAAAATGGAATTTTGAGTAAAATTCAATATGATTCTGAGTTGATAGCGGAAAAGTAATTAGAGTATTTCAGCGCATAAAAGTTTTTAACGTTCAACCAACCACTTGATTCTTCTTCCCGCGGTTCTATGCAGTCACCGATCGAAAAATCGGTATGCCACTCGGCCTCGGTCGCTATAAATGCACATCGAACAAGAGGTAGTGTGACAAATTGTGAAATTTTTTCTATAAATTCTAATAACATTTGCTGCGAATATATTTCAGTTTGTTAACATCTCCCCATTGGCTAATTCGATTAAAATTCTCTTCATTTGGTCTGAAACAAGAAGACGAAGAAGCAGAAGAAGAAAAATCTTAATGCCGAGTGATATAGACGAAACGAGAAGATAAAAAAAAGATAAAACGACAATGAGCTCTGACTAGTTTTATAGAATGTGATTAACCTATTATCGTTATGGAAATAGTATTCGCAACGCAATCACAGAAGATGAACCAGAGATAGAGAGAAAGAGAGACAGAGGCAAAAAGTACAAACTTGATAGCAAATCAAGTCTATGGGGAAAGATGAAGTTTTTGCTTTCACAAAAGATAAAAACACACACACACAAACGATGAAACGAGGGTGGGAGAAAATGAGAAAAATCCCTCCGCTTAGCTAATCCACATCGACTGAACAAATATAAAATAAATACTTTTATCCGATCCCATACAACAGAGAGAATTAATTGTGTGCCCAAAGAATGCTCTCATCGCATTTGATGAAGAAAACTTTCAAGTTTTCATAAGAATAAATACAGTGGAATGAGGAAAAAGAAGAGAGTGAGAATGAAAGGAAGAAAGAAAACGCTTTGCTTTGAACTGGCTGTGATTCGGAGTCGATGTGCTCATCGAAACGATATTAATTCTCTCTGTGTTTCTCATTCCCTTTCTCTCTCTCTCTCTCTCTCTCTCTCTCTCTCTCTCTCTCTCTCTTTCGCTCTCGCATCAAATGGCCTTGCATTATTTACTATCATATTCATCATATTCAGTATCCAATATCTTCTTTTGTCATGCGAATTGTCTATATTGAAGCAAGCACACACAATATTGAATTTATCGAAATCAAACAACAAATGAAAGGCTTATCTTTGTATTCAGAGTAATCGAATCTAATCTCAATGAACCAATGAATGCAATAGTCATAAACTATTCATGCGAACCAATGTACCGAAAGAGATTGGAGAAATTGGGCACGGGCAGACTGTCGGTGTGTATGCATGTATGCGTATAAATCGATGCCTTTAAACCGTTGTCAATAAACAAATTATGTGCAGTGAACACGCAATCCGTGTGTTTCGTCCATATTTTGAAATGCATTTTGTTGGCACTTGGCTCGAGACACATTTTATGGGAGTGTTTTTCTCGGTACTTTATGAATTTTATTTATTCTTTAAATGACCAAGCAAGATCTCCGTGCTCACCGAATATTTAGCCATTGATGTGATCCGATACCAAGATACACATGAAACATTTACTCGAATATCATCAGTCACCGCAGTAGCAGCAGTGGTCTATGGTCTATTTGCCAAATAGAGCTTGAACAATTTATCTCTCAAATCTTTTGTTTCGCATCCTGTTAAATATAACGCGGATTTCATCAACGACCATAACTAATCCAAATACACCACATGTAGTGAGCCATGCACATACACACACACACACACACACACACACACACAAACACAGGACATGACCCAAAGCTTATGGAACGCATGGCTATGGATCATGATTTTTACACACAAGCAAAGGATTTGTTTGGATTTAAGCTGCGATATGAACAGCTACTCTTACTATTTTATTTTCACACAGAATAACTAGCTACTATGATCACGGAAAATATACATATATGAGTTCCAATTAGAGAAAAGTTATGGGGTTTTCTGTAACCAATATAAACTTCGAATATTTGATTTTGGATACTTTAAATACGTCTCTATTTCATGGAAAATTTCATCCAGCAAACAGTCAATGCTGTAAAGTATCCTTTACATACGTATTGAAGAATAATTAAAATACTTTGAAACGATAGAATCGAAATGAGAAGCACTTTAAATTGGTAATTTGAATGAAACTGACTCTGTAAACGAACCACTCACACAAAAGTACAAAGAGAAAATATTCAAGACAATTTGGCGTATATTCCAACCCTGTCAAATAAACAAGTCAACTCGATCGTAATGAGAGTCATTTCGATTGGGCATCTCCATCCATACATTTTTTGACAGGTAATTGACGTATGAAGAAAAATGCTTGTAAATAGTGAAAGCAGCCAATCCAATGATGTACATACCTTAAATTTATACATTTTAATCTTGAATATTTAATTTGTTCAAAAGTATTCGTAATCGTTTCATATATCAATTATTGCCCGTTTAATTGATTGATTAAAAGTTAGTCCATTCATAAAAATCAAAGTCAAAATAAACAAACAATGGACGAAAGTGATGAATGTAATATTGGTGTAGATAATGAAATGCCTGTAGATATAATACAAATGCAGCAAAGTTTTTACGAAATCTTCGGCTATGGTTCACATCTCATTTATGATTGTTATGCAAGTAAAGTGTTTGTTGAGATGAAAATCGACGTACTATTGCCCGGTTTGGATAAAGTGAATAAAACTCGATTGATCGACATGATTTGGTCGCAAAGAAGTCATCGTGGAAATTTTCAACTGCTCATGTCACCCATATTTGTGTGTGTTGTCTACGACACAAACATCACTGGCCGTATCACCTATCCGTTTAATATCAAATCAAAACACTTTTCGGTTCATTCATTATTTCGTATTCAAAAATGCAGTGGCAATTCGATTGACGAGAATGGTCAAAACAAGCACTGTGCCATTTTTGTCGATGAACACGGTCGAGTCTATGGAAACTGGGATGATTTTCGTAACAACAATAAATACGATGATGGTCTTGTGATTGCACCGAAAATGGGCATCTATAATGGTTTACCATCAACCGATCTGGTTTTATTGGATATTTTCTTACGGAAATCGGGTGTTACAAGGAAATTAGACACTGGATCAACGGTGATTGGTTAGTGGGTGATCATTTAATGGAATCCATAATCGTTAATTTAATGCAAATAATTTTTCCCGTTCAGGTTTGGCGTCAGCAGCAATCGGTGGTATTTCATTAATACCAGCAGTGACCATTGCTCCGGTGGTTTTAGGTGTTGCAACTGTTGCAGGAGTGACGTGTGCTGTTTTCACAGGACTTCGCAGTGGTTACAATCTGTTTGATCGCAAAAAGCATAAGCAAAGCATTGGATTGAAGAACAAGGAAGCACGTGGCGCATGGCTCAATGTCGGTGCGGGTATAGTGTCGGCATCAGCAGCAGGTGCTACACAATTGGTTGCACGGGCCGCACGCAATGGACGAAATATATCGACTTTGGCACGAAACTCCACTCGTGTCATAAGTATTGGAGCGATTGGTCTGAATACTGGTGCATGCGTAGATGAATCATTTTCGATAGTCAGTGCACTTTTGAAACGTGAACCAATTTCGGGCCAGCAAATGGTGCGATTAGTTATTGCTTTGTTCTTGGTTCGGCATTCGGTGAGCAATTTTCAAGCGGCCAAACAACTGATGGCCACCGATCTAAGCGAGATCGAGTCAATGACATCACTTTTGTGCGTAAGCCAAAAAAAATCGTTCAAAGATTTGGTCGGTCGAACGGCAAAAGTTTGCGGATCTACTGTAGCCAAACCGGTGGTGCGTTCGTTGAAAGGATGTCTCAGCGATCCGAGAGTGTTAATGGAAATGCTTCAAATGATATTGAGAAAGGTACAAAGCGCTGAAGTTTCCATCGAAGATATGATGAAAGGTGTTTGCGGCATCTTAGCTCCATCGATTGTACGTGAATACTGCGTTGAATTTGATAAGCATGTGAATAAAATTATCCGATCCTTGGGGCGGAAATTAAATATTGGGAATTTAAATTCACTTCTACGGCCCGTAATCAATTTGCTACGAGAAATGACGTTCAAAGCCTGTAATAAATTTCTGCAATTCGTCGAACAGTTTGTCATCGAAATAGCACAATCGATTGTACGTATAAAGACATCCGTCCATTTTGAACGTTTCTTGAAAATGATGCATATTAAGCTGGCACACCGATCGGCCATCGAACACACCGATTTGAATAGTTATATTCTGTCGAAGAAAGATGATGAATTACAATCAATCGATGCCGAAATCCGTGAGACTATCAGCGTTGAAAAGGTTGAATCACTTGAACAAATTGAATCAATTTACGATGAGACGTATGGATTCGATTGTGATCTAAGTGAAAACCGTAAATTGGAACTATTGATTGATGAATTCGCATGCGAATATGCGGCAGACTTGGAAAAATGCTCCCCAGCGGCCAACACAAATGAATTGCACGAAACAATTGTTCAGATCATGAAGCAACTACCGTATGAAATGGCAACAAAGTTTTTTGCGATTGTTAAACAGTTGCTAACTGACCATGCACGACACATCCAGGAATCTCTAGGGCGCTTCATATCGGTAGACATTTTTGTCGTCGATATCTATTGTTTGCTCACCAAACATTGTGCTACCAACGATTGTGAATCTCTGAGCGAATACTTGTCAAACTACACAGTAAATTTGTATCGGAATATTGAAGATGAATTTTTGCAGAATTACGTAGTAAAACATGATAGATCTTTAAAAGAAACGCACTGCTCCACTTGTCACGGCAAAGTTTTCGTTTGAATCCATTGCACAAAAAAAATGCACATGTAATTTGATTTGAAGCACAAAATATTGACGCTACTAATTACTTAATAAAAAATAACAAACTGACACCCACAAAGAAAATGTTTTCTACAATTTACATTAGTATAAGCAAAGAAAAAATTCAAGAAGTGTTGTAGATATTTTGGCAAAATTCTCATATTTCATTTTTACAAAGAATAAATTCAATAACAACAACAAAAAAACGAATTGTGTTTTCATTACACGGCCAAACGTTTGTATTTAATTTCACAGTCGTGTGTTACAAAGTATTTGGTACTCGGATGAAAAGATAGGCAAAAAACGTAAAATATGAATTCAAACATTACAATAGAATTGAAGGCAATGCGACAAGCAAATCTGTCAGTATTCACTGTAGACTTCATATATTGGTTGGTTTAAGCAATTTGTTCATAGACAAATCTAATCGCTAAGTGGAAAAGTTTGAATTGTGAATGTTATTTGAACCATTGAATTGTTAGTTTCTTGGAAAGTCTTTGTGATCATCGTTAAATACATGTGTTCTCTGCAGTGCTATTGTACTGATAATGGGACAAAATTTATCTCAATTACGATTTTCGTCGCAAATATATGGTGATGCATGACATTGTGCTGGTTCGTTAAAATAGTTTGTGATTTTCGTCGGTCGACTATGAAAAGCAATTAAATCGAATAAATCGCTTGTTCAGTGGATGATTTTCAAAATCGTTTTACAAATTCGAAAGCACTTTAGCATTCGCTATATTGGATATGCTATAGTCATGGAAACCAACCGATTAGTAATTCAAATGAGAATGAAGTAGCGAACGAACGAACGAACGACCGAATAGATTATCCTTTTCGTAGATATAGAAATTGAGCATCCTTTTTGGATTGTGTCGAATAGAAATTATTTAATATGCATTTCTATGCCAATAGAATACATTTGTTTCCGACATATACTTGTGTCTCGAGTTCATTCTCTCTCTCTCTATCTCTCTCTCCCCTCTCTCTGTCGGCTTTAGCACACAAAAATCCCTTTTTTATTCACTAACAAATTATTCAAAAGGATATTACAGTTTGGAATTACGTGACTGTTATACGAATCTTTCCGCCGGCCATTCGTTTTTCGATTGGCGCATAAAACGGTATTATACGTATCGAACTTAAGCCTATTACACATTCGATGGTAACATTTCCAGAGAAAGGAAAAGAAATATGAGGAAAAAATGAAATAATATGGCCGTTTTTTTTATTGCTTCATTTTAATTGTAATTTTGAATGTTAAGGCTTATATATGGCTATATTGGATTGTGTGATGCCATTGACTGTGTGTGTGTGTGTCGATTTTAATTTTTGCCAATTGTTTCACATCACTTCAAATTTCAATGGAATTTATCAGTAAACCTCCTGACCTACTCCGGACATGGTGTACTTGTTGGAAAATATTTTATAATCAAAATAAAAAGCGAGAGAATTTTCATTAAGGATGTCACAAATGCCCAGCGAAATAAAAAGCGACGCAAATGAGGAAGGGAATAGTGGGACAGAAAAAGAGCGAAAACCAAAACAGCAGTGGAAAATTCAGGCAAACATATTTTCCGACGCCACTTCATTTAGTCAGGAGGGCAATGTATATCGTCGCGCGCGTATTTGTTTGAGGAAAATTCGCTATGTTAACATCCGAAAAAGCACTTGGTAATTTATGGATACTTGAAATTCTTTTGCGATCATGACAATGAATTGTGCATATTTGAGCCAAACGCTTGACGAAGGAACGAGCGAAAGGGAGAAAAATTGGCGGAAACCTGGTTTCGACATACATACATACACAGACACACCCATACACACACAGTCACACCGAACCAAATGCATCGAAAGCGCGAATGTGCACCACATTTTCTATGCAAATCATGTGCATGCTTTTGATTGGTGTGATGTTAACTTTGCAAGTACTTCATGGGAAATTATGATTTTGAAACGAACAAGCAAAACGGAGGGAAAAAAAATGGTTGTATTAAAACAATAATCAAAACGTGTACCATTAGTTAAATGCTGTAGTTTTTCTATCTCTATATATATTTTTTGCTGTTATTCGTTCGCTTGCAATTGCATTTCTCACTCACTATGAATGCTGTAAAATCATGCTATTTCATACGAATTTCAAATGAGCTCATGCAAACTGAATGGAAGGTGACAAACATTTTGTGAATGTTCAACGTGAATGGACGTACAATTCTCTCCTTTTTTTTCTACTACGACTACACCAGCTTTGTTACCACCGTTGATCGCCACATTTTGCATTGTTTCATTTATTGAAGCATTTTTTATGGTTTTTCTTTGCCTGCACCACTGAATGGTAACAATATCCATTTTATGCACGTAATATGGCAACGTCGCGCACATTTTTCTGCCCAAGTAAACTATCAATTAAACATCATAGAATTGGCCGATTCCATAGAAAATCAATTGAGCCACTCATCCGATCTCTATTGTGTGCGTGTGTGCGTGTGTGTGTGTGTGTGTGTGTGTGTGTGTGTGTGTGTGTGTGTGTGTGTCAATGCTTTGTCGCTATTATGCTGCGAATCAGATGCGGCCGCAGCGACTTTTCTGCACTCGATGTGTGTGTGTGTGTGTGTCCCAAATTTCCCATTCGAATGAAGCTCACCATGTGCAGGATGTTTGATATACGAATTTCATGATGCGAGCGATGAACGAACACGGAGAGAGAGAAAGAGTGGGGACATGAACCATTTTGTTCGATTATTATTATTAGTAATTGCTTATTGAAACGTATCGAAGAACTAATTCAGCTGACAAAGCGATTGAATTAAACAAAAAAAAAGA
>NW_022601432.1:4571686-4648168 GCF_009176505.1 Sitodiplosis mosellana | reverse complement strand
TTTTTTTGCGTTCAGCGTTGCGTAAAAAATTGATAAAGTGCCATTAAATTGTTTCAGTGATGTTCAGTGCACGCGGCGGCGGTGGCGGCAATGATGGTGGTGGCAACGGCTGAAACACATAATCATTCGGTGACGAATGAAAATCGATATTATCCGCCATACAGTGTCATTCTCGTTCTGTCGCACACCTCGGCCACACTGCTCGCTTTTGTGTCCATTACGAAAGAGTGCATGTGTGTTTGTGTGTGTGTGTATGAGTTTTTGTTCCGTTATTTATGGCCAACTAATTGAGTGGCATGGGATTGGCAACAATTTTATTTTTATCTTTATCATTCCCTCGTTCAACATTCATTGAATATATACTGGCTGAGTCGACGAAGTGAAGTCCATTTGAAACAAAGAAGAGGCGTACAGGGGGAGGGAATGATGGAGGTTGTCCGTATAATTAGTATTCATGTCAAATTTAATACGATTTCAAGGATGTATTCAACGTATTCCAATCGAAAACCAAGCCACCAAATTCGTTCCGCTAATCAAATTCATTTACAATATATTTGGCAAATCGGCATGACGAGACGATAGCTTAGCACGCACAATCTATTTCCGTGTCAAAGATTTTTATACTCCAATACTATATACCCATGTATATACATAAAGTATGTATTTCGGCGTTAGCTTTGGCTTTTGTTTTTTTTTTCATTGGATAACATCAAAAATCAATTTCATTGAAATGAGAATGGGCAAAGTTTTTGGGCAAAACGCATTTCCATTCCATTGGAAATCCATTCATTCGCTCTCTATTCTTTATCAATTGATTCCTTCAATATATCGAACGTATTTTTAGAAACCCTTCAAGCAGTCAAACATACGTATATATACATATGGGAAAAAGGTTAGAATCGGTGTAGAATATACGTATAGAGTAGGTGTACGATGCGAATGAATAAGCGAGTAAGCGATATGTGATGAACGAATGAATGACTGAACGTGCAACACTGAGCCAGCCAACGGATATTGTGTGTTTTATTTTCTTTCGGAATTTTGTTTGTTGTTTCAGTTTTTCGTCTTAATTATAATGGCTGTTCCGAGTGCATTTTCAGCCATTTGGCCTAGAAAAAAATAAATAAAATCAATAAAATAACATGCAGACATCATCACAAATGCTACTACGAAAATTCCACACCGTGAGTGAATCTGTGTGTATGTGTGTGTGTCTGTGTTTGGGTTGAGAAGAAGAGTAAGAGAAATAATTTGAAGCGATTGTGAGCAAAACCACCAGCACCATTGCCGCTGCCATCCGTTCGAGTGAAGAGAAAGAGAAACATATCGTGAACTACCGAGGGCGGCAGCGAATGGGAAAGAGTTGATGTGAATCGTTAGAAGTTACCCACGATCTAGGCTAAATGAATGTGCATTAAACAAGCAATTGCACACATGCCATAAAATAAATTGCACATACAAATATGCACATTCGCTCACTCTCACACACTCTCACACACTCACATATTTTCAATATTGTGCGGATCGTGAGTGTGACAGATCGATGGAGAGAAAAATTGCGTTTTGAGAGAGAAAGAGAGTGAGTGTATCAAAATAAAAATAAAACCCCAAACACATGCTCTACACTGATTGTTCCTCTGCCTCAGTAAAAGGATTCATTTTGAATGACTCACATGACAAATGAATATCTCTTTTGTTGTTGCTTTTGTTATTGTGGTTGTATTTGAAATTCTTGTAAATCATCTGACACTGCGAACACTGATCCTCCTTTGAAATCCTTATTGTTTCGTGTCAATATTGGAATATTAACAACTTTATATAACTAGTGTTGCGGATGAGAACATTTTTGAAGAATTTTTTTTATTATTATTTTTTTCTCTTCAAAACTGTCGATTCAGAGTAGAAAAAAAACCATATTTTGTTCTCAAAATTTAAATGGATATAGAGCATCACGACAATACAAAAGAGAGAGAGAGAGAGAGAGAATGAGAAATCGCGTCTTATTAACTTGAATTTTATACGGAAATATTCGATGCTGTTGTGTCGATGTATATTGTTGTTGTGCTGTTTCCAAAACTTTGCATTGACGTCGGAGTTGAGTATATGGCCTATACTATAGGCAGAAAAAGAAGCTTTTTATGACACACTATTCACTTGGCCTGTGAAAACATTTGAACATATTTTGAGCTCACTTTACGCTTGAATAGCCAAATCAAATTCATAACATGACAGGCGGTTTTTTTCGTATTCCCATATATACATACGTTAGTAGTCAGTCGCTAAAACATCGTATACATATCGAAGCACTCTAATTTGCTACTGCTCTTGCATATGTTACACATATTCAACATAAAGCAAACAAAGCGAGTACATTTGACACAAAAGTCGACCAATGTAACCAAAAATGTGAAATAATAATAACGGCAGTGAGAAAATACCTGCAAGGAAATTGGTGGCTGTATGCAAAACGAACCGAAAACTTGAAAAATGTACTTGGCTTTGAAAATGTCAAAATAAATAAGATGAGGTTTTCGGTGCTGTTAGTGCCAGTCGTCGTACATAAAATATGGTGCTTGTTCTCTGGATACTGGGTAAAAATGCCACAAAATTACCTACTGAAATATTCAGTAAAAACTAGCAAGTGGCCTTATAATACAATAATAAGAATAATTTTGCCAACGGCAAAGGCAAATGTAAGCGCCACGAGTGCATTCAGGCCGAATAAATGTTCTCGCACTAGTTCGTTAGATGGATTGTTCGTTGTGTTTGCGGGGATCGGCCGTCTGGGGCGAATGTCTTAATGAATATGGACGAAAATTGTAAGAATGACATATAATAATGTCGAGCGGTATGTAAGACCGAGCCAAAATGAAATTGCTTGTGCTCTGGTGGTAATGAACGGCGTACGCGCGCGTTCAGAGTCAGTGTTTTACGAAATTTTATGGTGCGCCTCATTTGAACCATTAGCACACAGTAAATATTGCTGTGTGTGTGTGTGTAAAAGTACTTAGAATCACGTATGTGAATGAAACTCAAGTTTCTTCTTCATTCGCATTCACATGGGATCGTCCCATGTGAAAATTGCTCTTATCCGAAAACGAAGAAAAGTAAAAGGAAGAAGAAGAAAAGAAAAAAAGCACCACCATTGGACTCGCAATCAATTTGCGCTTCATCAATTTTCACCGTTCCAATATATGTACATATAATTTGGTGTAACCATGACTTGGGTGACATGCCACCTATATGGTACAGCCTTTATACCGTTCTTTGAAATTAGGGTTATATTTCATTGGATCATGAAGCCTGCAATTTATAGACAATAATTTTTTCCGTGCGTACCTCTACTCGATATAGTGTGTGTGTGTGTGTGTGTGTTGTATGTTGGCTCAACGAGCTCAATATCGAAAGCTTTTTACATGGGTGCTACATTTATTACGTGGAATATCTGTCATTAACGTGATTTAGGACTTAATAAACACGTGGCAAGTGCGTTGATAGGCATTTGTTTCTGCGTTTTGAATTGCTTACGTAAGAATATTATGCCCTCAAAACCTGTGTAATGTGTGTTTGTGCCAGTTTGTGTATATTGTTTTTGCTTCAGTGTGTGTGCGTGTGTGAGAGAGAGAGAGAGAGAGAGAGTGAATATGTGATAAAAAGCGGGAAATGACGACAGATACGCGTAAAAATCCAACGTTAAGACACAAAGAGAGAGTTAGAGAGAGTACAAGCACACACACACGTTATCCACATTGCTCACATTTGCGCACCGTTTAATTCCTTCGTGTACTTTATCGTATTTAATCAAAACCGTAAAAAATTCTTCTTCTTGTTTCGTTTTGTTCTCTTTTTTTTTTTTCACTTTGGCAAAATGCTTTTTGGCTCAATTTTTCGCGTCAACATGTCTTTAGCAAGCGATGCGCTAAACTCCTTATGAAGCTCTACTTTAGAATATTACGAATTTTTCACTTTTTCTCAAAAGAGAAAAATGATTTCTCGCATCCGTTGAGCTTCGCATCCACATATACATCCACACATTACTTGTCTATGTATATAAATCCAAAACGTCATGTTAGCACATTTTTCACTGAACTCAAATGATGATATTCATGACATTCACATATTTATGGGAGGGCGGCGCTGATAACAAAACCTCATAATAAATGAAATTTTCTCGGCAATTCGGTGAATTGTTGTTGTTTTAATTGGATTTTCAAAGGCAAGTGCTTCAATTATAATCGTGAGCATGGAAAGACTCACTGATTCGTTGTGCGGAAGTCGCAGATAAAGAGAGAATGCGGCAGAGAGCAAGAGTGAGCTCATGTCATTGCGACGTTAGCGTTTTGCTAGAGATTTATGGAAAAGATTATTGCATTGCGATTTCGCGTCTCACCGCGATTCCTGCCCAATTCCGAAACATGATACTCGCACAGCACACGTACAAACACCACAAAGAGTAAGAAAAATTAATCTAAAGTTGATTATTTTTATATTTGATTCGTTTGGATCGATATTCTATGTAAGCAAAGTACAAAAGTAAAAGCTTTCACTTTATCTGATTGTCTTTCCATGATAACCTTCAATCATACTTCTTCCTGTTCGCTCCGTTCGTCTTTGATTCTTTTCGTTTTTCCTGCTGTGTCCCATTCCATGTGAAATGTGTAATCATCATTAATTAAATTGAATTCATGGCTTTTATAAAGACATCGTTCTCGCAACAACAATCAAATGACAGTAAATCCAAAATTGATGTTTCATTGTTTAACTCTTTGCGCGGGCGTGTGTTGTGTGTTTGTAAATTTATGCTATGTTCCGTTTCTTCATTTGCGCGGCAATGGGATGGGTAGGGGATTGCCGCCGACCGTTGCCGCTGCTATTGTGCAGAGCCGTAGCCAGGATTTTTCCCAGGAAAGTGTGGTTCCACTTTACCAAGTGATAGCTTGCCCCAAAAAAACACCTATTTCGAAAAAAAATCTGGGCTGACTCTTGGAAGTTTACGGAGTGATTGATTTTTCGTGATTTTTGACTTTTTTGCCCCATAACTCCGTAAACTTCCAAGAGCCAGCCCAGATTTTTTTTTCGAAATAGTTGTTTTTTTTTGGGCAAGCTATCACTTGGTAAAGTGGAACCACACTTTCCTGGGAAAAATCCTGGCTACGGCCCTGCTATTGTGAAACATTCACATTTCGTGTGGTTGAAAGTAGCTCAAGTATATACGATACTTCTTTGCATCTCAATGACAAGAACAAATTTAAATAGGGGTTTAAATTATTTCCGTCATTTATATGCCAATTTCTTTTTCGTCCAATCTATTTGTATGTGTATCACATTGTTGGAAGCAAATTGTGTGTCATTATTGTGTTTAGCGTTTCGAATTTGCGATAGAATGTTCTCACGCACGCTCTTTTCCCCCCAACACTCTTACACTCTTACTTTTTTTTTAGTTCAGTTTGGCGCTTGCCTTGCTGAATGATTACGGACTGTATGTGTCCGTGTACGTGGGCACAAAATAAATTGCTCATACTCGAAACTTTTCAAAAATAAATCCAAAATAACGTCAAATTAATTAGATTCAAATCCATCGATTAATAATTTGTGTGATTTTGACCCTTGTTTCATTCTGTTTGGTGTCATTAAGATATTAAGTAAACGGTTCGTGTTTCTCGTTGTTTTTTTTCTTCAAATTCTTTTTCTACACATAAAAATAAATTGCCAGAAGAAAGTGGGAAATTAGCAGCCTTGAACTAGAATACATAACACGAGAAATGTGTTATGCACCAGAGAAAATATAAAAAAGCACTCAAAGATTCGCATGAAGAGAGAGTAAAAAAAAATAACAGTAGCATATCACATAGAAATGACGGAAATTATTGGATTTGTCTGACTGCATTTGATAAAATTGGATATGTGTATTCATGTGTTCGAAGAAATGGTGACAGCAGCCATATTGGTCGTCATAATTCATTAGACGTTACGATACAGCAGTAGTAGCACACAGGAGTAGACAAGCAACGATTAGCGCTAATTGTTTTAAATAAAACGATCGATTATTCCATTAACACACAGTAATCGGAACATATTATTTAATGAATGGACATTCGAGTCATCGTCGTAGTCATTTATTGTTGTTTTTGGAATTGAAAGGCGCCCATGGGAAATACGTACACATATCGAAATGTACATTTTTCGAAAGCAACCCGCACCGGTATGTGTATGTGACTATCATCATTTTCATATTTATCGTTCAGAACGTTCCATCGTCAGTCAGTCCACAGCAGATTCAGTCATGCGAATTAAAAATGCTGACGGAAACATAAATCCGGTAGCGTATATCATCATTTTGGCATGGTTCAGAATGTCCTTGTGCATGAAAATCGCCAAATTGAAATATACAATATTATTTACGTGTGTGTGTAGGTGTGTGTGTATGCGGGACGTATGGTGGGCACACGACAAGCCACCAGATCCAAGTAATTGAGATATCATCGAAGGTTACCACAAAAGCTTATAAAAGTGTTTTTCTTCTTCTTCTTCTTCTTAGTTGTCGTCCACTTTTTCTTCTTTTACTAGTGCTTTTTTCCATCTTCATTTCCATTTGCGAACATAGCGAAATACACGTCGGCAATATTTTTCGATTCGATATGATATTTGTAGATTATATAGCAATGTAACTAAATTCCACACCCCCAGCGCAAAAAAAGCGTTGTTGTCGTTTTCGATTCGAATCGTTCAAGGATAATCACCGGGCAACCTTCTCGATTCTCGCGTGTGTGTGTGTGTATATGCATGTGGTTGAGTGAAGGGGATCATGGCGGCCATGTGTATTATATGCCACATTTGCAATTTCCATTTACCGCCAACAAATTGCTTCGACCATTTCGTCGAATAATTAGAAACCCAATGCACTTACGTATAATGAACTGTCACGATCTTGTTACCATGAACGCTTACCAGTTAAATCGCGTGTTTTACTTTCGATTTAGCAAACTGGATCAATTGGGTTGATTGAAGATTTGTAATGAGATGCGCCAATGACATTTGATCAATGGTAATTTTTCAAAAGAATAAAAATTAAAAAAAAAAACGAACTGCTCGATCCATTGCGCAATGTTTCAAATGCCGCTTTCAATGTATCGTTCACTGACGAGGAGAGTAGCAGATAATCGACTAGATGGAGAATATAAATTCCATCGACAGGCATTGGTTTTTTTCAAGGCTGTATAGATTGTGGGAACGAGTACCAAATCCGTAACTGATGCTTTCCCAGAATCCAGTATGTGTCTATATGTGCGAACGAAGCACTTTCAATTTGAACCGCACACTTTTCTCCCTCTCTTTTTCACTGTATACACATATTTTTTTTCACTTTCCGCCAGCAATTCTAAACAACAGCAACATGCTACAGATTCAGATGAAGATAAATCGACTCTCAATTTGCAGCAGCACTAAACGCATTGTTGTCTATGGATTCACTTGCTCTCTGGATGAATAGAGATAGAGAGAATCCATCAGCAAAATCCAATGGTTGCCTATGACATCCTGGCTGCTATTGCTGTGTGTGTGCGTGTGTGCTCATGTGCGATGGCATGATTGAAATGTTGCCTCTCATAGAATAAACATTTATCTGACATCCAATATTTCACATGATGATTTGTAGTTGAATGGGATAAAAGTAGAATAACGATGATTTATGCCATTTCCGCTGAAATTCGTAAACTTGCCGCCACTGCCACTGCCACCACCATCACTGGCAGTGTCGCCAACGCCTGGCAGAAACCGATATAGCATTCACCTGATTTTCCATTATTGTTGACAGATTCTCAACAAAGGGTATTCAATGCAAATGCCAATTTCATAACCGTTCATCCGACCGCAGAAATAACATTCTCATCTATATTCGAATTCGCATATAGTCTCTATCGCCTCTCGTCTCTCGCAACTCTCGTACAATAGTTTTTGTTGGAAAAAGCCCACACACACAAGAGACACACTGCTGTCAAAGAAAAACTTTATATTCGGCAATGTTTTTCAGTTTGAGCTCCAACTTTGACATTAGACAATATTTGTCTAGCAAAAGTCAAGCGCAATAAACATCGATCAGAAGGGCAAGAGGTGGTGGAATACGTATAAAATTTAAAATGTCGACAGAGATGAGAACGAAACTCACAGAGAGAGAGAGAGAGAGAGAGTGGGCGAGTGAGCGAGAAATGAAAGGAAAGGATAGAGAAAGAGAGGAAAAGAAAAACATTGGAAAAGTTGTTACATTTTGTTCGGCAGGTCAATGTTTCGTTACGATATAATGCGATACGCAGCGCGTTCGCATTCCACGTGCATCAACGAAAATTCATTTTGTACCGACGGAATGTGGCTAAATATTCAATAAAATAATCGAAACATTTCATCAATGGCACACACTGGTGTTTTTGTTGCTGCTGCCGCTGCCGCTGCCATACATTGAATTAAATCAAAAATTGAGCATAAAATGAACACCAGTTTATGGATGACGCGGCTGAAATATTGAAATCAATAATATAAGTGGCAATTTCATTTAACTGGGGCTGGTGCGTGTTAACCGCACAAGAATTGGGCGTCATGAAAGCAGAACGAACGAATGAATACACGATCGAAGCGACAAAGACCACATAAAATATCACATTTTGAAGCGCAACGAACGAGCAACAAAAAAGCACCAAAACACCATCGATTCAAACAAGCACTATGTGGTGGTTTCTTTTTTTGCTTCATTTTGTCGACATGTTCATGCTCGTCCATCGGTTTGTTATCGTTGGTTTGGTTTGTTATGACGCAACATAAAATAGAAATTTACTAAACGAATTACGGGAAAACAGTGAAAAAGACGAGAAGAGAAATGAAAAGAAAAATAGAACAAAATCAAAATGCTTTTGTTGATAACATACGAAAAAATATACAAAACACTAACGGCAAACAAACGGAAGCGAACACATAACAAAAACTCGAAAAAACCGAAGAAAACGAATGCAAGAACAAAACGAAAACGCGCTCGCACACACACACACACACACACACAGATTTATATTAGATGCATTGGCGTTGTTGGTCGAAAAAGTTTTCCCATATCGGAAAAAATAACAACCGAAACATTGTAACGCAAAGTGATTGTTTGCACGTGCGTGTACATTGTGAATACATTGTACTCGGTTCTCACATACGATTGGTATTTGGAGTCGATTGGTATGGCTTTGGCATAAGTACAACTTGTTTACAAATTAATATCCATAAATTCGAACGACGAACATGTAGAGTATGTTTCATTTTGGCCATCGTTTTGTATTAGTAGCTGTGTGTGTGTGTTTTTTTCGGGTTTTGAAAAATCCTTGGAATGTCTTATGCTATTTGCAAATATTTGATCGAAAGTAAGTAGGAATAATATGAATGAGCCACCGTCGTCATCACGTGAGTGTGGTGTGTGTGTGTGTGTCTGTATATATATCAGGTTTTGTGTAGAGGCATTTAACAAGATGACACAATGACAGCAGCCAACAATGAATATAACATAGCAGCGGTAGCAGTAGAAGCGCAGCCACACAGCGATCCTTTCGGTATGGGGCTGGCTCAAAATAAAGTACAAAGGCAGAGAGGAAGAGAACGTGAAAGAAAAAAGAGAATTACTAAACCAATGTCAATAGGCCAATCATGAACTGACGTAATCAAAATTGCTATTATTATTTACGAGATGATTGCCTTTTTGTGATGGTCACAATCCCCATGCATAAATCCATGTATACGCAGATCCTGTCTTATGTTGGCGCATAGTCGATGTTGGCTACGATGTTGTGATTGGTCAAGGAATTGGTCGAAAGTATTTCGAGCTTTTTACCATTGGCCATTAATCAAATGAATCCGAAATGTTTTTGACTCGGTTCGCAGAAATGAAAATAATGCTCTAAATTAAAGCCTGAACATGAGTCCGTTTGCGGCTGAAGCGATTGTTAGCGCAACGCATCGCGAATTATGCAGGAAAAAAAAAGAATCAGTGTTTGCCATGAAATTCAAGCTGTTTTGTGTTTTTCTGCTATATTTTTTTTTATTTGTTCTCTCCGTTTTGTCGCTTTATTGACGGTTATAAAATTGCAGCTTTGCTACATAAAGACGTTTGATCCGTCAAACGAGCTCAGGGGATAATTCAACTTCTTGACAGCGGCAATGAATCTCACCGCATCATTCATCGCAGTATGAA
The DNA here is from genome assembly GCF_009176505.1 of Sitodiplosis mosellana. Classification (NCBI taxonomy): domain Eukaryota; kingdom Metazoa; phylum Arthropoda; class Insecta; order Diptera; family Cecidomyiidae; genus Sitodiplosis; species Sitodiplosis mosellana. The sequence goes on along the minus strand of NW_022601432.1, from coordinate 4,637,952 downwards.
GATTACTTTATGACATTGTTGCAACTGTGTGCCATTCGCACACAACAATGGAACATCGAGAGCGAAAACAAAAGTAATAACCAGAGCAAAGAAAAGAAACATGTCTTTCACAACGGGATTTCGATAATTGTTACTCCGGTACATTATTTGCAATAAATTGTCCAATAAATTTTAGTCTCGGGCGCTTCGTTTCTTGTTTGCTCTGCCAATAATAACAGCACATTTCCAACGAATTACTGTAGTGGAACATGCACACATCTGTTGTGTAGGGGCGCTTTTGAATGTGATTTCCCATAAGCCGCCCGCAAAATCCATATTCCGAAAATTACAATAATAACCATTGCTAGATGATATGGAATGCAGACAATAAACTAATATTGTTCGGTGAAGCGACAACATAAACGAATTTCGAATTTCGCTTCAATGGAATAAAACTTTCATTTCCTTCGAATCATTGAGCGCTGCAAACGAACGAACGAAAGCATGCAGCGACAGTTGAAATGAATAGAGAATCGAGCGAAGAAAGAAACACACACACACGCAGAGAGAGAGAGAGAGATCTACTTGAAAATAAACTTCGGGAAATGGGGAAACAACAGCAAGGGAGTTGCTATCGTAACGAGATGCTCGATGGTTTTCGTGTCACTCGAGCATACAATTTGATTGAATACTTGAGACGAAAACTAACTTATTCTTCTCCTTCTTCTTCATCTCTGCTCGTTTTTTATTCTGCTCGTTTTTAAATATTCGAGCGAATTTGTACGTTGCACATGTGTTTTGTCAACGAAAATCTATTGTCATTTATTCGATGGGATGTGCGAGTGTGCCCATGTGCCACACTCTCGGGTAACAACACAAATGTTTTAGTTTTTGAATCGGTCAATGCGGCGAGATGTGTGTTCTGTTCTCGGTCTCACTCTCTTTCTTTCTCTCTCTCTCTCTCTCTCTCTCTCTCTGTCTCTCTCATCTTCGATTCACTTGATTGGGTTTCCATCTCTCGAAAAGTGCATTCAATACATACATAATGCATCTCAAACATAGTCAAGAAGAGTTTTGTGAGCTTTGGCATTGCGGTGGTGTCACACATCTCCTATATAGTGTATCTATAGTTTATACTTTTTAGCTCTTTGGTCGTTGCATTGTTCATTTGATGCGATTTATTTGAGCGTATGTGAGAGATAGAGAGAGGCGCTAGCGTAAAGTGTTGAACCAGAAATCAGATCTGTTGCCATAATGTACAATAGCAGTCGATTTAACCTCCGTCTTTGATGAGGTTCAACTTGAACTAGTCGAAAGAACGGTGGTGAATGCCAAAAATAGCAAACATTATCTAAATTACACAGTCACTTTGTGTGCCATTCAACAACGACAGAGGGGAACAAAACCATCCGAATTGAAATTCAATGATTTCTTCTTTTTTTTCGAGATAAAAAAGAGCTTCTGTTTGAATAACTTGATGCTGGGCCATCGAAGCCGTGACACAAAGACAATTTCAAAAAGAAATCCATACTTACCCCACACAGAGAAAGAAAAAAACAAATCCGAACAATGCAAATTGGAAAATCGCTATCTATTCCAATTTAAATATAAAACTTTTTTATCTGCTTACTCATTTAATCAATTCGCATGCACTTTTTATTCTCTCTCTCTCTCTCTCTCTCTCACTCATTCTGCCGATTGATTTGATGTTTTCGCTTGTTTTTTTTTTTGTCTTGTCTCTCGTTTTTCTATCTTGACTCTCGTTTTTCGTGTTAAAAGAACAAAACCATTGGCAAATGTGCCAGAAGAAAAATGTAAAGAAAGCAACAAAACGGTAAAACAACAAAGAATATGGCGAAAAAATGGTGAATATTTGTTTTTGTTCAATGCCACTCATAGTCGCCACCCAGCTAACGGAGAGCGAGACAGAGAGTGATGTCAAAAGAAACGGAGAAAAAAGTGCTCATAATTTGTATAAGAAAGCAGTTTCCATTTATTCATGGTTTTCTTTATTCGTGAATAAAGTGGAGCATAAAGAATACACACACACACAGAGAGAGAGAGAGAGAGGGAGAGAGAGAGAGAGAGAGAGAGAGAGAGAGAGAGAGAAAGAGAGAGAGAGAGAAAGAGAAAAGAAAAGAAAGAAAAAAACAATGAACGAGAAAAACGAGCGGAACACAAAAAAAATTGGCGGCAAGCTTACACACGGAGAGAGACACAACATATCGAACACAAGAGCTGTGACAGTAGGAAAAACTAAAGAACAAACCGCAACACGCGCGCATATATGATAACAAGTTTAAGGAAGTTACGGTGCAAAATTATGGATTGTTATACATAATTTTATGTACAATAATCTACGGATGCGGGAGTTAATGTAAACCATTGTATACGACAAAGTTTTTGTTTTTTTTCAACTCAGCATTTTACTCAAAGAGCTAATTGGCCAAACATCAATATAATTCTGATTCGACACTTTGCCGAAACTGCACACCATAAATTGGGGATTTTATAGTTTGTAAGGTTTGCAGAAAATGAGTTTGCGATGTCAACTGCCGAAAGAGCATTTTTGATTGACATCCGCCGAATTTCGTAAACAAACCGAACACTATAAATAGAGGTGTTCGATGACAGAGAATTCAGTCTTAATCCAGATGTGAGCATGTGAACTCATAAGATTTTGATTCAATAAATAAAGAATTTTTTAAAAAGAGAAAGTCTTTGTTTAACTCGGGCATACACCTAAAATATACCAGCACCATTTTGTTGCTTCTTTTTTTTCATTTTTGCTTCGATGATGCGTGAGTGGAGTTTGTTGTCTCTATTGAATTGTTGTGGTTTGAATCGGCATTGCCATTGTTGGTCGGTATTGTTGTTTGTAATGGCAACGAATTGTCTAAATATGCGGTGAGACACTGAATGACAACAAACTTGTACATTTTGACTACTTATCTCTGTTCGATGCTTGGTCTCGTATTCACTCGATATTTCTCAAACACGCTCTTTGCCTTTCTATCTCTATCTCTTTCTCTGTCTCTGTCTCTCTCCTTCTCCCTTTCCATCGCTAGCTCTATCGTCATCACACTTTTGGTGCTCTCTTTATGATATATACACTGCGACACATCTCTGCGCGTTTACGCCAATCGTATTGTTTCTATTGCCGTACATCGAATGCATATTTTCACCAGTTCAATTTCGATTTCGCGCTTTTTGTATCATTATCATCACCATTTCAATCTGTCTCTATGCCAATACACTGATGGCGAAAAAAAAATACTTTTCTCTTTGTTTTTATTGGTCCGCCTTCTTTGGTCGGTCGTTGAGATGATGACGAAATTCTTTCATTCCCAGTCCTCTCCAGTCCTGTGTGAGTGTCACACTAAAGTAAGAGAATGAGAGATAGAAAAATGCCTAGAAACATCATCGCACATTTTTACATCGCCTTGATGCTCCTTTCTTTTTCTCTGTTTAATTCTTTATCAAAAAAAAATGCTGCATTTCGGTTATTGCGAGTGGTGGAGTAGCAAAAAGTCCTATCATTCTTGATCAAATGATAATTTATTGCGGCGCTAGTTATGTACATATTTCTCGTTTGGCTTTCCTCAACGGAATGGACCATTATTTCTCTATGCAAAGCTTGTGTGACATATAAAAAGCCAAACGAGGCAATCGACATTCTAATTCAACATACTTACACAACACAGATGTGTATACCGCTGCTGCTGCTGCTGCTGATGCTACCGCTTAACTACGAGGCTTGGGACATGTAGCTGCTTTTGGGGAATCGAAATCGTTTGTGTGCACGTTACACCCCGAATGTGTTGTGTATGTCTGACAGAAACACATCACATCTTTTGCTACAACCATATCACCCATTGCCATAACACAGTCAATCGCAATATAATTGCTTTGAGTGACGTTCGCCAACTTTTACTTGGTACATATTGTAATTGGAATGGCTTACAAACGCACACACACATAAAACAAGTGCTGCTGCTTACATCCCATCAGTTCTGAGCACAGAACGCACTCACAACAAATTTGTATGATTGAAATGGCCGAAAATAAAATAAAAACCGAATCGACTATTTCCTATTTATGTCACTCTCATTCTCTCTCACACACATACTCACACTCATCCATTGTGTGCTCATTTCATGGTATACGGTATATTTGTTGTTTGCTTTGTTCTGTTTTTCCTTTCCACATTGGCACAATGCCGTGAAAGTCAAAAATGTTTTACATTGGCTCGTGTTCGCTGCTCTTTAAAATCAAATCCATCGTAAATTGAAATCGGCAAATGCAATTATTTATGCTTTTTTTCCTTTCTTTCATTCGGTATATCTATATATTGAATAATGGGGCTCTTTCGTTACCAATAATGGCTGAGAAAAGCCATTAGAGTGAAAACATGACAACATGAAACCACCACATTGATTTATACCACCTAGTCGCTTTTCAGTGGTTGAAAATTTACAAGGAGCAAATCATTGCTGTGTGTGTTTGCCAACCGTGATTCAATCGACCAACAGCGCAAAAAAAAAACAGAAAATAAAAAAAAACACGGAGAGAGCGAATAGACAATGATACCAACAATAAAACAGTTTATTAACTTGTGATTGTTTGAAGATTGAAAAAAAAAATATAATGCTATAGGTTTGAAAAGTTTTTCCGCTATTGTGTGGGCTGTAAGAGGTCAAGTGTATTTTGTTGTTGTTGCTATTGTTGGTGTGAAAACAAGGTGCGAGGTTAGTTTTTGTTGGAATGCAACGTATTTAACACGAACATTGGTCTAATGTTTGGTTTTCTGACGAATCAAATCAGTGTGTGAAACGACAATACAAAACTTTTATCTGTTCGAGTGGTGGTGACGGTAGTTCGTGTAATAAAACGTACACACTGCAATTTTATACATATATTTTATTTCTTTACAATTGCAATCTTCAATATCACCTAAGTTTGGTGGCTTCGCTGTTGCCCGAATCGATATCCGGTCGAAATTGTTTTATGCATTATTGAACGACAACATCAATCGTTCACAGCCAAGTTCCAATTTTCGGTCAGTTGTTCGTGTAGGTATTGTGTGTGTGTGTGTGTGTGTGTGTGTCGATGAGTGAAGTATGGGCAGAGAAAATGACAAGGGGAAAAGGGAAAGAGAGACAATGTTGAAAAAGCACTGGCACCACGAAACCACGCGATTCAATGTTCGATTTCACTTCTGTAATCGGCTATCACGTCTTTTGCGTATGCAATATTGTTGTAATCGATTCGTAGTCAAGATACGAAACTTGTGTGTCGATTGAGTAGGACAGAAATTGGAGTTTTGATGATGGCGAAAAATGGTAACATCGAACTAAAATCGTGCCGAACAGTGCCGTGCCGTGCCGTGCCACAACGGAGCGAAATAACAGCAGCAAAATAACAAAACGGAGAGAAAAAATAAAGGAAGAAAACTGTCTGAGTAGAATACTATTTCTTCTCACTTTCAATAGAGTGGCTAAGATAGAGTCTAGCATTCAATTTTATATCGAAGTTTGTGGCCATTTTCGAGCGCGTCACATTTCACATCGAAGCACATTTCATCGTTTATGTATTTACGGGCGCGTCATTCAATCCCAACGACCCGGTTTGATTTTGATATTTATCACAATGGCTACTAGCTGGCAGGCAAAAATTTCACTTCGGAATGCTAGCTGCCTCTGTCTGTCCCTCCCTCTCTCTCATTTTATCTATCCTGACGATACAATTGTACCACTATGAATACATGTATGTCTATGGATGCCACGAAAAAAAAAGGAAGACGAGAGAAATATAAGGAGCCACACATACACACATACCGTATGCATGGAGCCACACATTTGTATATCGAGCAAGCAGTCTCGGGACTGCCAGTAATTTCAATGATCAATGCCGCTCTTGATCTTATTGATTGTATTATCATATTACGTACAAGCCATAAAAATACATGTATATACTTATACATACATAACCAATCTATCGTGAGATGGAAGAACATGCATTGCTCTCTTTCTCTTTATCGAACGTGTTCGTTCTTTTCGCAAACGAAAACATTTTTATCATTTTCATTCGTTTTTATCTCACATCTTATACATGTCGAAATTGATTTCTTATCTTATTTACAATGCGATTTTGTATTTCCGTTTTTTTTTTTCTTTTCATATTTGTTTCCTTCATCTCTTCTGGGGTCGAACGATACCAACAACAACAACGTTGAACGATGACTCGATTGCGCGTGGTGTAGACAAAGCAGCAACAAGAATTCAAGCACTATATCGTGGTCATAAAGTTCGAGCAAGCATGAAGCAAGGCGATTCATCCGCAAACAGCAACAATACAAAGAGCGCAACATCAGCAACTGCCGAAAGTGACGCAAGCAATGAACCGACACAAGAAGAATTAAAAGCCGAGTTTCGGGAAGACGATAAAGGTTAGTAGTATTATTATTTGAATTCTCTTAATCTTCTTATTCGCAGGTTTTTCTTCCGCCACCGCTGCTGCTGCTGCTGCTCTTCATGTTTTTCTCCCATCATTTTACTAATGTGCCCATCATTTTCTCATGCACTCGACCATCGCTTAACTCTCTCAACGATTTTTCTTCGTAAATTTTTTATATCACATTTGGTCTTTGCTCAGTTCGTTTCTGAATCTTTCTCTCAAGTCGATTTATTACCGCCCGGAAACATAAAAACCATGAAATCGAAAGATCGGCACACAAAGCTGGATAGCCGTTAGTAGACACTTCTTACATGTTCACATTTTGTTGCCCGGTTTTTCATCGTCTTGCTCAATCTCCTTTCTCTATCATTTCCATCTTTTTTAATGTATCCTTCATTCAAATGGATTAAACTGGATGCTTCTTTTTTTCTCTATCTTACTCTCGTCCATATTCATAAAATGCTACGTGCAATTCGGCCAAACAAAGGACAAATAAAATTTATCCCTTGGCTTTGCGTCGCACTATCATACCGAACAATGGAATACTAAGCCATTTCGAATGTTTATGTGTATATTCCATTTTCTTTTTTTCGTCGCTTTCTTCATTTTTTGACATAGTTTCGGGGCCACTGCATAAATTGCCACCAATAATCTCTCCTTAAAGTTGGGTCCTCAATGTATGTTTTCCCTGTGTATAATAACTACTCCGTCGATTTTTTTCTTTACTTCTGCTCACTACATTTTGCCGTCTCTCGATTTAACGTTTATTGCCGTTCTTCGTCGTCGTCGTTTTCGTCTTCTTCGACGTATTAGGTTGATTCGCTTCGTGGGTCAAACGGTCGCAATGTAATGGTGTTTGTATGCTGTTGCTGTATGTGAATGTGAATGTCTAAATGTTCACAACATTCGATTTGTTGATTCTCTGTCACACGACGCGTAATAAACGACAGAAACAAATTGTCTAATCATGCTGTGTGCACATTAGAGTGACGAAACTGAAAGCTTTTAAGTTCACAGAGTACATAGAAAACTGGAACAGTCTGCCAAGGTGAAAAAAGCGTCACATTTGAATTCCAAATTAGGTTTGTTTGCCAAAAAGTTTGCCCGTCCGAATCACAAGCACATACAGCGCGCGCACATTCAGTCAATGGGTATGGGCGTGAGCGAGAGAGAAGGAGCAATTGAGATCAAGTGAGATAGAGAAAATGTTGCAGGCAACAGCACTAAGGTAGTCGTAGGAAACATTCATTTCGAAATGTTAACATTTACGTTATTTGTTGGCCCGCATTTTTTTCGTTGATAAATTTTCAATTGGAAAATCCTTCGAAAAAAAGGTTTCCAATTGACATATGCGCCTCTCTTTATTTCACTCACTCCCATATTTATTCTGTGAATCAACATAGATACGTGTTGTTCATTTGAATTTACAGTCAAATAGATGAAGAAGATGATAAAAACATTGCCTTAGCCCCAAACGAAGAAAAAAGCATGTATACGGGCAGCTTGCTGTTAGCACTAAGTCTGTTTATTACTTTAAGTTTTGCCATTTGATCATTAAGCAATGTTACTATTTTCATCCTCTTAAATATAATTAGAACATGTGTAAATCGAGTATCCACCACATTGCAATTCCGTCGCAAAAAGGATTCGGAAACATTCACACACAGATGAAGAGACGTGGAGAGCAAACAAAAAAGTAAATAGAAAGGGACATAAGAAGCTGTGATAGCAGCTTTAACACGATAGCATGGGCATGTGTGACAAAAACCGCCCCTAATCAAATTATCCGGTTGGAAATGGAGTCAAAATAATCGAAACGAACGCCATACTCTCACACTCACACATGGACAGCATGGAAGCAGCAATAGCAACAGCAAAAAATAAAGGGTGTTTCAACAAGGACGCAAAAAACTTTAGATAAAAAAAACACATAAATTAAATTCCAATTGTCCAAATTTTTATTGTGTTATGTAGTTTGGTCTATGGCAATTATGTATGAAAGTGAATTTTATGCAAACGGCCTGTATGGCGCATTTTAATTGTGGCCTGTTTAGAGGAAAAATTTCACCAAAAAATGTTGAAAAATGGCATTTTTAATGGTAAAAAAATGCATTAAATATGGACTTACACACCTAAAAACGCAGCTAAGGCACTCGCGATGAAATAATGTATCGCCAAATAGCCAAAAAATGGTCCAATTTTGTGAAATTTGTGATTTGAGTAACCAACCTATGCATTTGGCGCACAAATTTTCTGTCATTTTTGAAGCTCAATTCTGATTAAGTTATTATTTGACGGTTTTTCAAGGACATTTCATTGTTGAATCGATTTGGCTAAACAATTAGTGTCCCCAGCTGTCATTTAAAAGTATCAAACTCAATAATTGTCAAAGCCATTTTTGTAAAATTGGCCAAAGTTGGCCATGATGGCCAAAAACGGCCTATTGGCTATATCTCAAAAACGGTGCGGAATTTTGCTTTTGTTATTGAGGCGAATTTTCGGCTCAAGCTGAGATAAAAAATTTTAAGAATAAAAAAAACGAGAAAAATATGTTTTTGAGATGTTAAAAGCCAGATTTTAACATGAGATTTTGATTCTTCGGAAATTGAAAAATAGACCTATTTTCGTGGTAGGATTTTACGATTTCAACGCGTTGATCCTTTGTTAATGTTGACATGGTTAAATTTGCCAAAGACTGACGCCTCCAAATGACATATCAGTTTGACAGTTCTGGTCAGCGTTCATGCTGTCCCTATTGGAAAACTTTTTGCGTCCCTGTTGAAACACCCTTTATATACCGAATCCGATTAGTTTGTGTATGCACATGACATCAACGGTACACAACGAGTAGTACGAGATTTGCAAATCGTACGTTAAAAGTAGTATCGTCGCACAACACGACCAACACAGAAAAAAAAATTTACCGCACCGAGGTAATTTGCATATTTCATACATGGCAAAATGCTATTCGGCAAAATACCAGAAAATAGAAGCGACGAAAGAAGAAGAAATTAACAACACTGAACGATATAGTGATGAATGCAGGTGCATCTAGGGTAAATAAAAGGAAATTGGAGCACAGCACATTGGTATTTAATCATTTTTCTATTATGCGATGTGTACACGAGAGAAAAAGGTTACGAATCCACTGAATCTCTTCTCGAATTGATTTTCAATTGACGTTATCATCATCATCACGTCATTCGTCGTCGCCGCCGCCGCCGCCGCCGTCATCATCGTCGTCGTTGCAGTTGAGTGTGACTATATGCTCCTCCGGTTGGGTCGCACAGTTGGAATTCAATTGTGGTCTCAAAATGGAACTATGAACTCTCGTCTCGAATTAATTCATTCATGTATACCATGATTAATATATTATATAACGAAATTCGTTGTCAGGCTAACAATTTAATTAGTTGTGTTTGCACACACCGACGTTTGTTTACGGATGCTTGCGCCTGATCTCTTCCATTCTCTCACTCAAGAAAAAAAACAAACTAATCCAATGTGGATCCATGTTGCTGTTGTTGTTGTGAGCAGCTAAACCGAACTAATTATTATTTTCCAAGAATTCAAAATGAACCGAAGCGTTGATTTTCTCTTTTCTTCACAACACAAAAACATACAGTAGCTGTCAACCCTCGCTGTATGGTTCCACCTCATCCCTACAATCAACTAATAGAATTTGAATTTTTCATCTGATTTATGGTGACAATCCAAATAATTCACGTCGCATTAGTCTTCATTTCGCAAGTACATATTCATTTAGGCCTTCTTTTTTATTCGGTTGACGTGTATGCATTTATCAACATGTTAAATATGTGTAGCACAGCGCATTGTGTACGTTATTTGATTGCTGTGGTTTCTGACAATAATCGCATAGTTGCATACTAAACAACGCTGTGCACAGGTGAAAATACACAAGTAACAACAAGAACAGCAGTGGCAACAGCAGCAGCAACAGCAGCAGCTGCAACAGCAGCAGCAACAGCAGCAGCAACAGCAGCAGCAACAGCAGCAGCAGCAGCAGCAACGATAAACATAAGTCAGCCAAATGAATGCCTGCACCACGCTTGTTGATTCTCTCTATCTTCTTCTCATTCGGTCGGTTGGTTGCTCATTCGCTAACTAGTTAGCTCGTTCTCATTGCTGTTCCATGTGCAGTGCAGTGTGCCTGTGAACACTTCGAAAGCAATAAACACGAGCTTTGCTATATTTTGTCGGCTTAATCACATTAGAATTATCTGTCGATCAAATCCAACGGAGAAATCGTAAACATTGTTCTTTGACTAGCTTTTCCAACCACATAAAGTGTCAGCTATTTTGAGTGAATTCACATTCATTTTAAAGTTGGCTGTTTTCAATGGTGTGTGTGTGTGTGTGTGTCCTTTTGTGTAATGAATCTTCAACACAAAAATTCCCATGCATTTTCGGAAAAGTGACGAGTTGTACTCGAGCTGAAACGGCTTAAATTCAAAGAGTAATTGAATGAAACAACAATTTTGTACAGCTGACATATAGAGCGATTGACACCACTAAATTAAACCAAATATTTATTTCCATTGTTACACATGTCCAAATATATTTTATTATGTAATAGGGATTTTTTTTCTCTTTCGTACGCACGTGCTTAATGCATGCAAATGTCGAGTTGACCTTTAATTAAATGGAGGATCACGGCTGGTGATAGCATATAAGTTCACTTGGTTTAGATCGGTGACATTCGGTTGGAAATAGCCCATTCGAATGGTACGGTTATGTGGTAAATTAATTGCATCGCGTTCATTAATCGGTTGACGGCATGCGTCACTCTTGTCCACAGCAGCAAATACATGGTCGAATGCATACAGGTAAAAAACAGGACATAATCCATGATTACCAAACGGAAATGGCCTAGCCGAATTGTTTACAAAAGATAAACAAATATTTGATTATTTTGATTTTTGAAGAAAAAGCATACACAACATGGTAATGGTGGCAGAGTGATGAACCAAAGAAGAAAAACAAAACAGAAACAAGGCCATCATGTTTATTGAATATAATTCAATTAAAAACACACACACACACACACACACACACACACACACACACACACACACACACATACACACCATATTTCTTTCATTCAACTTTTTACCTTTGACCGATTTGTGATTCGCCGCAATTGCCCATAAGCCAATTTTGATCGCAAGTTCGTTCGCGTGTACCGTAACCACCAGAGGCCGTATGAATACATTGTGAACTAATTGCTGCCTGCCTGGGATCTGCGTTTTTCGAACCATCGAAACCTGGACCAGCTGGCTCACACACTGCAAGACGAAAAATGCAAATTCAACATAAACTAACTCAAACTAAATCTCCTGAGAAATGCACGTATTTGAACGGAATATTCACCCGTTCACACACGTTATACGTTAATTTGTTCGAATAAAAGCAATTCAACACGATGTTTTTCTAACCACATAAATCACATATTTAAATGATAAAGTGCTTTAACTTGTTCATCAATTTAATGGTGGATAAACATGAAATTTCGCTAGAAAAGCCACTTATAATTTCAAAACTAATGGAAATCAATTTGGAAATTTAACATTTCAAAACTGAAATTGAAAGCAATTTAGAAATGTGATGTAATGAACAATTTGATGGAATCGAGCCCGTATGCCTTTTATCGCGATGAATATGACTCACAATGAATGGTTCCAATTTGTTTGGGACCGAAATCCGTAGCAGCTTTTGTAATTAAACGTGCACCAAATGAAAATCCAAACAGATAAGCGGCGGATGAATCGAACGACAAGTCTCTCAGCACTTTCATTTTATCGGTCAAAATTTGAGCAATCGCCTTGAAATTTATCAACAAAAATCCATAGTCTTCGTTCTGGAAAAAGAAATGATTGTCAACAGACACAGTACACATATAATTTTACCAACATTTGAATTATAAACAAGAGGAATTTGTGTCTTTGTGTGTATGAGAGCGCGCGCGTGCAATTGTGCATTGTTTTATTTGTGCATAGGAAATTGCGCCTGAAAGCTCTAACATGTTCTATTTAGACATGTTTGTACATTCACACGTGGTACAAAAGCAAATATATTGTGTGTCGTTGACGGCAAAGCCAACCCGAAATGAAAAAAAAAACTGTCAGACTTACATAGTCGCGATAATCCATGCATATGATGCATCCGCCTCTGTGTGCTATCAACTCTGAAATGAACACATTGCAACAGAGAGAAATTAGTTCGATCCTCATGGATTGTGTTCTAAGTACTACATGCTTAGCGGCTGTGTAATGCATTCTTAGTTGTTGTGTGTGTACAAATGACCCAATTTTCTATGAGCTTTGAAATAAATCACGCGCAAAGAATGCATTTTACACAAAACAAATTTATATATTTATGCATGGAACTTCAACTATGTATATACACGTTGGTGTATACGTTGTTGCCACATACTTTCTCGCAACTCTTTGGACCACGATGTGTTGCAACTCTCCCTCCAACCATGCACCTAATGGGTTAAATTTGTATTTCCATTTAATTAGTACACTGTTTAAATTAATTGGAAAATACTTTTGTTTTGCCATAAAAATTGCACACAAAAAAAAACAATGAGTGAAAAAATAAAATGCGAACAATCATTGCGTATTTTTTGGTTGGCCAACATTCAGCGAGTGCATCCTCCAGCACGTCGTCTTTTGATGTGGAAACCATCACCTCGGTGTTGCTGTAAAAAATAAAATTATTTAAAAAAAAAAAAACACTAAAATATTGACTCGATGCAAAATGAGACGAAAAAAAAAACACCGAGGCGTGCGAAAAACAGAGAGGAAGCGAGGGCGAGAGAAAATAAATACTCAATTAAGAGCAATAAAAACAACAATTATGGGACGAAATGTGAATTCACAGCATAATTTTGTGATAATAGTGGCTTTTTTCCCTTGCTTTTTACACTCATTTTTTCACTTTGTCTCTTCTCGTATTTGCGCGATCGTTGAGAAATGTTACCAAGTTAGGCACAACGAGAGAAACAAACGAGCAACAGAAAAAAATGGCTTTTAAATTTCTCGTCTCGTCTATTCAAATGGACTTTTAGTGGTGGTATGAGGAGGCCGCGAGACCAAAAGCAACAAAATTCAGATTTTCTCATTAAAAATTATTACTACACATTTGACAAACAAAACACGCAGCCAAAACTTCCTCATTTCATCTCGTTATTCGGTGTTTCACGCTCCTTCTTCCTCTCTCTCTCTCTCTCATTCTTTCGCCTCCCTCTTTCTCTATTTATTGGCATCATTTGCAATTTTAATGTCGAATTTTTGCGCGTTGATAATTTCATACTTATTATCATAAATAATAAATTTGGTACGACGCTCCAGAGTGTTTCGTTCAGCAGCAAATGTTGTTGAAATTAATGCGAACAGTGCACTAGTGATCGCTGTTGTTATAACGAGAATGCTGGCTGTTTTCATATTGTTTTTTTGTTTCTGGTTCAGTTCAGTTGTTGAAATGGCCAAACCGACGAAAAAATTACGGCGAGAGTGCGATAGAGAGCGAATTTTCAATGTTCGTCACTCGAAATGAGTTTAGATGTCGAGAGCGAAAAATATCGGAAATGTTAAATAAAATGGCTGGCAAAACAGGAAAAAAATGAACTTTTTTCTCTTATTCCCCAGATATAAAAAGAAAACAGTGTCTATTTCTGCTTTTAACGCAGCAGGAAAGAGCCAGAGTAAAATGAAAATTTCAAAAGAATAAATAAACGCGGTGTGGTGCGGACAAACGAACGAATGAACGACGCGAAGTGGACGGAACACTGTCTTTTTAAGCAGCACAAACTGTAATCACACTAGAGAATGACACGGTGGAAATGTCGAAAATTGAACGATTCCGTGCGCGAGAGCACGAGTAAAACGTGATGCAAACCGACGAGAGACTAATTGATTTTGAATTCGGTGCGAAACATGGCCTCTCTATTTAAAGTCGCTGGGCTTAAAAATGGTGCTATTTCGACCATCATTCTATTTTTGAAAATATCGAGCACACATTATTCGGCATTGTACTTATTCATTTACATTGCAAAATTTGGTACAATAAATTCAAACAATAATGATAACGAGGAAAGTAAATTTAATGGCTTTACATACATCCGAACTAGAAGAGTGATACGTTATCAGTGAAACTCATGCTATTCACTCCCGTTTTTGGCATATTTTTTTTTCTCGGTTGTTGTTGCTGTTGTAGATGGGCGCATTCTGATTTTTTTTTTTGCCTTTTAGAAATTTCGGCAAATACATCGGCCCAATTTTGTGCAACGAACTCAAAACATTATACCACCTGGTGAAATCCATAATTCAAGATAAGACCCGAAAAAAAACATACAACTGAAATGCAAACAACACATCGTCAATTTATTTTGGTTCGTGCGTTTTACTCTCGTCTAGTTTTCAAGTACGCGTGCAAGTACAAGTACAGACGAGTAAAAACAAACAAACAAAAAAACCGCACAATGAGATTCGTAATTTTTTTTTGTTTCTCCTCCGAATGTGTGCGTTGTTTTTTTTCCAGGAGATTTTCATGAAAAGACAATAATGATGGACAATTTGTTATGCAAAGCATTTTAATGCATGTAAAATTATCCGTATCACAGCACACAACGGTTGCGCGAATGTAAAACGGGCCCCGGTTGAAAAACATCAAACAACCGTTGCAAGAGTCGCAATACAATACGGTCACACAAAACTGTTCATTTCACAATTATCACACATACGCACACACACACACACACACACACACATGCGCCCACTCGTATTCTCTTGGTGCTGCAAACTTTTAGCCGTTCGTTTATTCGTTTGCGCGCTGTGTTCATTTTTGCTGTGCGTTGTTCTTTTTTTCTCTCTCTCGTTCGTCAGCATGTGTCGTACTTGTTTCTTTTGGTAATTAAATGACAATGTAAATGGGATATATACTATATCGAGTACCGCAGTGTACAGTGCTTTTTCAAAGTTTCACTTCTTATTCGTTCACGCTTTTTTCCCGCCGCGCGCCGCGCTCTTTTCTCTCTCTGCCTTGTTCTCAAAAATTTGGTCGTTCTTTTATGTGCAACCATGACCAAGGTTTTCGTTCAATGAAATGTTGGAACTCGAAAACTTCTAATTGAACGCCACATCTGCTGGAAAGTCTTATACACTAGCTAAAGTTCAAATTGTGACTCTTGCAACATTTTTCCCTTCATCTTGTTGTCTTTGTCTTTCTTTCTCTTTCTCTCTCTCTCTCTCTCTCTCTCTCTCTCCCACTCTCTTTCTCACTCTCTCTCTCTGCCTCTGTATCGCTTCCTCATATACACATTTCAGCTCTCTTTTTGCCGCTCACGCATCATTGTTGTGAGATGAATTATTGCTTACATATATAATAAACTTTCCATTGTCACATACATCCGAATTGCTGTTGATTTGCATTACATTTTACCAGCCAAAAATTGCAATGAAATTGCGTCGCTGCCAACAATTTCAAAGTTGTCGCAAGTGAGCGACACACAAAAGAAACAATTGCGTTCTTACAAAATAAATGTACAGCGTATACAGACACACACAATGTGTATAAAACACCTACAAGTTTTCGTTTCTTTTTTTTTTCTTCGTTGATTCTGTGTGCGGAAGTTTAAATCGCCGCTTATTCGCGCGCACACACACACACTCGGCGATAACGGTGTCAAGGGGTTTGAGATGTACACCGAAATTTGTGCACAGAAGAGTGAAATTTTAATATAATTTTCGTAAATGTTTTATGAACAGTTTCAGACGGATCAAACTCACGCCACGGGATTCAAACCATGGTTGAAAAGAATAATGCATGCGATTTTTTCTTCCCTCTATTTACTGTTGATGTTGTTCTCTTCTTTGCTCATCCGCTCACATTTATTTATTAAGGAGTTGTTCAGTTTTATTGCCAGTTCTTGCATGAAAATCAACACTTTGCAGCATCCTTTCTCACGCACACCTACACACAAGCACAGCCAGCTAAAAACAAAAGTAACGACAGAAAAACATCCTTCAACAACCGGTTTTTATTCCGCGAAAGTAATCACGGTAAAATGGCAGGGCTCAATATCAGACTAAGTCATGCGTGCAGAGATCATTTTGCATGCTTTGGAGCGTCAGTCTGGATTAACTTCTCACTAGGCAACATCCGACGTGCAAACGAATGAACAAGAAGTGGGAAATGAGAGAAAATAAGAAAAGAGCGGCAGGATAAGAAGAAGAAGAAGAAGAAGAAGATGATAGACGTGAAGGAATGAAAAATTGCATAAATAGGCATGAATTGTATACAACTTGTGTCACTGATTTATTTTCACCGATGTGCGATATTAAAAAGCTACGACGTTCGCAACAGCTCCAAATCTGTAACAACACACGGCTGCTATTGCATTTCATTAATGCCACAAAATCAAGAGATCAATATCGGGTCGCCATCGACGTATCCATTTTTCATCGCATCACTTCATGTTTCACAATAAGATTTTGCGGCATTCGGCTAGAAAGACGACGGTTTTGGGGTTGGTGTGATCGATTCGGGTGGCTAGAAGCGCGGACGAAAATTGAGATTAATGTGACTGCCGCAACATTCTCCCAAAATCATCAATTTAATTGATGCTTTGAAATCGAACTCAAATCAAATTCTCGAAAACGCACTCAAGCCTATACTGATTACAAATACCTCGCTCACTTACCCATTCGCATAAACACGTACCCACTTTTTCTGTTCTACTTTCTCTCCCTCTCTCCCTTGCTCTGCGTCTCGTTCAGTTTAACTCGTCCTTTCCAGTATTTTTGATCTGTTTGGTTGTGAGTGTGATTTATCCAGCATTTGTTAATAAATGACATTCCAAATCTTTGTGCTAATAAATGATGTGCCATTTTTTACTTGAACATAGACCAACTTTCTTTTTATTGCTCTGGCACGTTTGAATACAATTCGATCATCGTATCTCTCAAGGCACACTCAAAGAAATAGACAAACCAACACCAACGCAGGCACACAAAATAATAAATGTGAAGGCGAAAGTTGGGCCAATAGCCAAAAGGATTCCAAACTAACTCCAAGCGCACACAATGTGCAAATACTTTCTGATGGACAGTAAAAGTATCTATGTCCATTCACGGAATATAGTTTAATTAAGAGCAAACAATAGAGCGCACCAAATGAATTAAATGGCAAAAAGGAGACTGCAAAAATCTATATAAATACGGTATTTTCTCGACCATCAGACGAATAATGTGAGAGATAGAAAAGAGAAACCTGAGCCCATTATGGGGAGCCAACACACAAGCAAAAGAAGAGCGGCGGAGAGCGAGGATGGGGAGAGAGAGAGAGAGAGAGAGAGAGAGAGATCTATCGAAACATCTCTTTAAAATTAAGTTCAGTTTGACGTATGAGTGAGCAATTTCAATGTCATCAGCGTCGTTTCTGCGGGGCCGATGTTGCTATTCTCTTTGGTAACTTAATGTCATCGAATTTCCGTTCATTTTGCAAGAGCTGCTCCATGTAACCACGAATTGTCGGAGCTGTGATTAATGATGTTCAACATCTAGAGTTATCGAGCGCACGGCTTTTTTTTTCCTCTCATCCTCTATCACCGTGTGCTCTCTCACACTCTTCATCGTTCCCACTCTTATTTTTGCGTTTGCATCCAAGAAGTCGTATTCGAGAGAGCGAAACAAGTAAGAAAAAACCGTCCAGTGTAGCACAGATAAACGATAAGGACGATGGAAGGAGGCGAAAACGGCACAAAATGAAGAAATAAGACGGAGCAAAGCGTAAAAAAAAGAACGTGAAAGAAAGCATTAAACAATAAAAACAATGAAATTTTCCACCATCATTATTATTCATTGTGGTTCAATCTTGCCAAGTCTACTCTGTATACATATTTCTCGTGTTGTGTCGCTCGCCGTACGGCGTACGGAAATATATTTTAGCTTTGGTGTGAATACAAAACTGCTTGCAAATTTAACGTTTCACATCATCTTTGGCTTAATTTTCTTTTAATAAGCGAAAACACTCAGCATTCGAGGTGAATGTCATTGCTGTGGCATGACGTTGCGCCACTGTTCGCTTCAAGTAACAGACAGAAAAAAAAATTGTTTTCATTTGAACGTATCTCTCATTTTCTACGTTTAGGTTGATTTATAT
Source organism: Sitodiplosis mosellana (assembly GCF_009176505.1). Taxonomy (NCBI): domain Eukaryota; kingdom Metazoa; phylum Arthropoda; class Insecta; order Diptera; family Cecidomyiidae; genus Sitodiplosis; species Sitodiplosis mosellana. The sequence goes on along the minus strand of NW_022601432.1, from coordinate 4,619,331 downwards.
TCATCGTAACTTTTTAATAGGCATTACATTAAACATTTGTGTAAATTCATTTTTTTCAGCTCAATCTGCTCTGTTATCTTAATATTTTATTATTATGATTATTTCTTCATATTTTTTTTTCTCTTCTACTTGCAGAATTGTGCGATGCAGCAGTTCGTATACAGGCTGCATTCCGTGGACACTTAGCTCGCAAGACCGGTGGTGACGACAAAGATCTACAGGAAATCACCAAAAAAGTAGCCGAGGAATTAGATATCGACTTAAATGACCCGGAATTGAACAAGGCAGCGACTAAAATACAAGCTTCGTTCCGTGGTCACAAAGTTCGCAAAGATACCACCGCTTAAATGCTTTAACACAGCACCACCAACAACAACAACAACAACAACAACCAAAAAAAAACTCGGCTTGTATTAGAGCATATTCAACGGTGTGTATTCTAGAATATACCCATTCTTGCGAAAGAAAGAGAGAGAAAAACAAACAAAACACTCACATCAACTTTTCCGCAAATTTAAATCACAACAACAGAAAAAGACAGAAAAAAATAAAAGAAAACAATTTAAAACAACAACAACAACCAACCAACAACACAAATTTTTAAAATGCTGCACGACAAATTGCACCTCTTTACTTTATGTAGTTCTTTTCTAATTAATGAATTAATGTCTAGAATGTTCGTATCAATTAAATTTTTGCTTGTTTTTTCATTTTTATTTTACAACTGGAAGAGAACACACTCACACACTCACAAACAGAGCAAAACAAAGAGAAAATTCTCAACTTAAACAAATTGTCAGAACTAACACACAAAAAATGATGATGATGATGATCAAGTTGTATACAGTGTCTATCTATTTTTAATACCATTTTTCTTCAAACACATAGAATCGACACACATACTGACAAAAACGCCATCCGAAAAATATTTTTTCATATTAAAAAATGGAACTGTTCTTTGACTCACAACTGACACATTTTAACAAACTTAATGAAAAGCTTTTGCCGTTATATTACAATGACCCAATGGAATTGCAGACGAAAGCGGGTAGTGTGTGTGTGTGTGTGTGTGTATGTTGTGGACACAATTCAAACGAAATGGATTTGAACACATTGCCATCAATTGTGATCACACGGCATATTTCGGTCACTATTAAATTTCGTTAGTCAATCAGTTGTTAATTGAACGTCATTAGTCTCGATTTAACTGGAAAATGCTTATTTGGTCCTAAAAAAAGCAACAACAAATTTATCCAATTTATACATTAAATCTAAAATTACAGGCTAATGACGTGTGCATTTGTTGCGATACATGTTCATATGCCGATGATTTCATGTGAATTTACCAAATCAAGCCAATTTGATCGAGACAAAACTCGTGAACGAAATACCATTTTCAACGAAATTCACAGTCGTGTTTCGCCGCAATGCCAACATTCATTTCGAACAGAAGTAACCATTTTGAGCCATTCATTCCAGTCAATTTCAGTTTCCAGTTACTGGAATTTATTTCAGTGTGACAATAATTCATAGTGGCGAAGCGTTACGACTACGCGTACCACTACGAACCACTACGTTTAGGGAATTAGTGAACGTAGTACTACGCGTACTCGTAACGCTTCGCCACTAGGCAATAATTGGCAAAGTAATTGTTTTTGAGAATTTCAAATTGATTTTTCTCGTCGAAAATTCCAAGTAGATTTTATTGATTGTATTGTATTCATTAGGCATCGTAATCAGTCAATTATTGATTGAAGTCTTTTCTTCTTCTGTTTGTTTTCTGGTGGATTTTACCAGAATTTCGCCATATTTCAAGATTTCAAGGCCATTCAACAACAACAACAATCAAATAATCAAATGATTTATTATTTTAACACACCGAAATTCCATTATTTTCATCGTAAGAAGTACGTGTTTATTTTGGCAAGCTGCGCAAATATACCAACGTAAATATTCTCATGGCCACAATGGGGACTATCACACAATTCAATTCACGAGAACGAACAACAACAACACAAATTAAACCATTCACAATTATTGCATTTTATAGAGAGAGAAAGAGAGAGGGAGATGTATAAATTGATTTTGCCATCGTCGCTGTCGCTGTCGTCGCCACACTGCAATGGGTTCATTTGTGAATAATAAAAAGAAAAATTGAAAAGTGCAGAAAGAGAGCTTAACTGGAGTGCATTCCTGACCCTTAGCCACTTATTTTCTCTGGCCAATCGTCAATTCATTACCAAAACCAATTGTAATAACCATCCATTTATGAGTTGCTATTTTACGATAGGGATACAACAGCAACAACAACCGAACAACAAAAGTGTCTTGATTTTATATCCTTGATATATTGATTCGATATTTGTACTGAATGAATCATTGAATCATTGACATTTTGTTTTTTTTTTCTTCGTCTTCTTCCGCTTCGATACGACAAACAAATCAAAGCGAACAAGAGAAAAGCAGAAAGAGAGAGAGAGAGAGAGAGAGAGAGAGAGAGAGAGGAGAGCGAAGACAAAAAGATAGAACAACTAAAATAATATCGTGAAGCAATGACTCTTTTCATAAGACATATTTTTATTAGTCGTAAATGTACTTTTCGCAATTTCCATCATAAACCATGAACTATTCGAAGTTTTGTTGAGTCGTTTTTTCCACGCTTATTTCCCGAAATAAAAGAGAGTAAAACCGATGAATTGCTAAACATGTAAAACATGTTCTTGGTTATTCAAAGCACAGCGGTTGCTGAAATCAACACGCGTTACCACTGCAAGATCGTATGAGATGAGCACGAGTTCTAGACTATAAAATGTCATTCGGTCGAGCGACCAGAAGCGTGTAATGTGTGTGTGTGTGTGTGTGTGTGTGTGTGTTTGTGCGTGTGAGCGATAGAGTGAGATCAGAACATAATCTGGGCCAATCTGGCTATGTGGTAAAAAATGATACATACATATATACCGCTTAAGTTTCCGCTGCGTGTCTTTTCATACACCACTTTTGCTAACAACCAACTTGGTTCACACAGTACTCGCTTAGCACGTGACGCAACGAAAAAAGGACACATTCTCTCTGTCTCTCACATTCACTCACTTAACACATGCGTCTCTCTCTCTCGCTCCTCATCTCTTGCTCTCTCTCTCTCTCTTTTGCCAATGTGTGCTGGTGTGTGTGTGCCGGAAAAACAAACATGGAATTCTATTTTTTTCAGTCGATCCTCAAAAAGCTTTGACCGCATTGAATTGTTGCTTAGAAGCAAAATACGCGCTAAACCTATATCTCCTGATCTAAATACAAAAGCACTTCAAACATATACACAAACAAACAAACAAAAACACAGAGAGAGAGATTCGAAATGAGCATGGAATTGGCATACGTTCAAGTAATAATAATAATAATAATAATAAATTTCTTTTGCGACAACAAATAAATATGAAAAAAAATGCTTTTTACATTTACGTTTTGTGTCTTTTTGTTTTGGGTTTTTCAGTTGTTGTTTTTTTTGCGTTCACATTTGTTTTTTCTCCATAGATTAGATTTTAAGCTGGACTTGTAGTGTGATTATTAAACTGTAGAGATTGGCAAATCATATTCACGCTAACAGCAACAACAACAACAAAAATAAAAACCGCATGGGTTATATCTTATGTGTCGACACAATCTAAACAAACAAACAAAAAACGAGAGAAAAATCCCAGTGTCAACATATAATATATTGATGAAGATAACCCTCCCTCCACTAAAATTCTCTTATATATCTAAATATATATATGAAAATACTTTTTTTTTGTTGATTGGTGAGTGTGTGTGCATGTGTATGCGCGCCGAAAGATAATAATGATTTACCATTAACGTGTGTTTAAAAAGTTTTAGAGCAGCGGCGGTAGCAGCAGCAGCAGCAACAGCAGTTAAGTCTCCTTATGTGTAAAATCATTTGGAAACAATGTTTAGATTTTTAGTGATTAGCTGAACAAACAGAGAGGAAACCAAACTAAACCACAAAAAAAAGCTACAACAAACAAACCATACACACACAAACCAGGGAAATTTAATTTTCAATTCAAACAAAATTCGTTTCTTTTGTCATTCAAAACCCATCCCTTCGTCCTCTGTATTCAATCAACTTGGAAATTATCGATTGCGAGGCTTTCGGCGATTTTTTAGCTTTGACATTTCAAAGCGAAACGAACACAAAATCATGTTCACCATGACCAAACCGTGGAAATGGACACTTCAAATGGGATAACCGTGTTGAACGAATGAATTTTCCGAGAAATAAAAAAAACACAACAACCACAAATTAAACACAACAAGCATGCGACAACAAACACAATAAGATAGAAAAAAAAATAAACAAACACCGTGCAGATGACATATATCAGTCATCGGCATGAAAAAAATACCATTCTTACAAAACAAACATTTCAAATTGGTGAAAAAAGAAGTGAAGAGAAAGAGAAAAAAAAATACGTGAAGAAAATAGCGTCAATTTTCTACGTCTAATTCAACTCAAGACTGTTTATTTTTCTTTTTCTTTTCCTTTTTACTTCTACTTCTTCTTCTTCTACCTTTTAAACAATTTCAGTTCCAGAATTTATTCAAATTTGTTATGTATATACTGCCTACTCCTCCTATCGTTTCTAACGCAAAAAAAAACTCGTCCATGCTCGGCATATCGCAGTTTTCCTCCCGTCGCAATGACAACAATTAAGTCAATTCAAAACGTATAACTTACCCAAAACCAAAAGCTTCGCAATCATCACCGGTACCGGTAGCCAGCAAAGATAAAAAAAACCCATGAAAAGATTTAAAATCCAAGCAAATAAGACACAAAAAAAAATCTCTAATTTTCAAATTTTAAATGAAATAGAATGAATGCTTTTAAAAGAAAATAAACTTAAATTTAGAGCCCAAATTCAGAATATTATTAAAATTTGATGATTTATGTAAAAACAAAAAAAATAGTGATAAAGATAAAGAAAAATGGAACGATTTAAAGAGAAAAAACTACCAAATAAATTAATCAGAAAATTGTAACATCCTCACTGTCAACATGAATGATGTTTCATTTGGATGGCACCGCCTTCCACAAACTCTTATCTTCTTCTTCTTTTTTCAGCTGTAGATTTTTCCAACAAAGGGTAAGGTTCATGAGCCGCGGGGTAAGTACATGGGATTTAGATTTTAAATTAAGAATCGAAAGCATCAGAGCGAGAGAACGTCGAGTGAATAAACAAATTCATAGTATATCCACTTTGATCAAATGCTCCGAATTTTTTCATAAGCCAAAGCAGCGCTGCCGTTTGACTTCATTCAATTCCGAATTTCATAATACTTGCAATTAAGTCAAACGACTTGAAATGTCAACACACATGCCAAGCCCAAGTTGATTGGAGGCAAACAGCAAAATTCTGCAATTGAACCAAATACGAAATGAGTTTTTTCTCTACATCGCCGAGATGCCATTTAAATTGTGTGATACATATCTAAGTGAAGCGCAGTGTTTTGCATTTGAAAAGAAAATGTCAGAATCATCAGTTGACATCAGATTATGCCCATTTCAATGCGCCCTTAAATGGTTTTCATGGTCAAGCAGCTAAATTGATACAGTCATTTTCATTCGTTATGGGCTCAGCCTTTTTTTCGCTCTCTTTTTCTTTCTCTTTCCATTTTTTCTCCTTTCTTTTCTCCTTTTTTCTCTTCCTTCCGTAAGATTGCGGACGGGCAGATTGAAAGTTGAAAAACTGTTATGTTTAAAAATCTCGATGCGTAGATGCGCTCTCCTCACTGTCAATTACACAGCAATGCTGAATGAATCAAATGAAAATCCTCTTTGGACATGTAAATTTGTGTGTAATACATCCAGTGCACACTGATGATGATGATTTCGTAAGTGCATCAACGAAAGTCTGTGTGTGTGTGTGTGTGTGTGTATCGCATGTAACGCATCCCATTTGAAATGGCCTTTGAAATGGAGTCAAAGTGTGCACGTCCTTGATTTTCAGCACGTTTCTTTTATTATATTGTATTTTCTCAACGATAAAGCTCCAAACAACTGCATCATATCAACTCTTGCGCTCATTTGCTTGCTCTTTCTCTCTTGCTCTCTCCCTATCTCTCGCTCCCGCTCTCTCCCAATGTCAGGGTGTTTTTCGACTTTTAAAACCAAGGGGGAAACTACTACTACCGCATAATTCATATTAATACAATCTAGTACAACACCAATTCTGATAAATTCCAAAGAATTCTGCGCGATTCAAAAGAACTCCAATCAATTCCGATGTTTCTAAGTCAAGTTTGATGATGATCAACTTCAAAAATTGCAAATATAGGGTCATTTAGCATCTCAAAGGAATACTTAAGCGCATAGATGTTCAATCTTATCGAAATAACTTCAGATATGGCGTTTTTAATTGTACATAGGTCTCACTTCCAATTCAATATTTCACTTCAAATAGGTAAAGGCTTTATGATACATAAAATATTTTCAAAATGGAAAACAGAGCTAGAATTGAGTCTTGTAGATCAAACCAAGTCAAATATGTTCTGGAAGTAAAAATCTTCAATATGCATTCAAATGAATGGTACATGTCCCTATATTTGCGATATTTTGAGTTGATCATCACCAAATTTGACTAAGGAACATCGGAATCAATTGGAATTGTTTTGGATTGCGCAGAATTTTTTGGAGTTTTTCAGAATTTGTGTTGTACTAGATTGTATTAATATGAATTACGCGGTAGTAGTAGTTTCCCCCTTATTTAAAACACTCTTTCTCCACTGTAGATATACATATGGATTGCATCTCGAATAAGCTCTCAATTGTATTTTACCTAAACAAACATGCTATCGAAAATGGTTGTTGTGCACAATTTTCAAATAGATGTGCGTTGTATGCATAAAACTTTTGCCACTTGAAACTGAAAACCTTAATTTGTACACCGTTAATCTTCAGCAGCATCAGCAGCAGAATTGCAAACCCGTTCAACATAAACACCACTCGGCTCAATTAGGAAATACGAAACTTTTCTTTCTTTCTCTCTCTCTCTCTCTCTCTCTCTCACTTCGCTCAAATCTAACGATACACACCGAATTAATCATTATTTTTGTTAATCATTCTGGAAAATGGAAATAACAATAAACAAATGAATCCAAAGTACTCGGTCATATTTGGTAAACAATGGAGAAAAGTGAAAAACAGCGTAAATTCCGAGTGTTGGTTTATCCTTGGAATCAACCTGTGCTTCTCTCCCATAAGAACCAATGTATTTGACGTGACAGTGGATAGCGGTAGCGCCTAAATAGGATCTGCGGCAACTTAATGAACTATCAATACTTCTTGTTGTTGCGAAATTCATGACAACAACAACAAGTATTGATAGTTCTTAAAAATTCCGCAAATTGCGAATAGGCGCCACCGCTATCTTGCGCCGGTCAAAAGCACAGTTTGCTTGGAATGTATCACATTCTTGTTATATTGATAAACTTTGAAATATTCAATTGCATAGCCGAATTTACGGATTTTCCATGGGAATTTGAAACCATGCTGAATGTATTCGACTTTAATAGTCTCTGATGCTTTGATAAATTTTTATAAAATGAAACACCATTCTCAAGGCGATGAAATCAAACTGGTCCTTTGGTCATATTTTGTAACGAACGAGATCGGATGAGCTGCCAATTTGGTTGAGTGCAAAGCTAAACGGTTATCAAAAATGAATGTATTTTGCTTGCGCGCCTGTAATAGGTATCACCAATTCCATATTCCGTTCGTTATATCCGTCAAAAATTGATGGAAGTAAAGAAAGGATCGACGAAACAGTTTCAATAATTGAAATCACCGCCTTGGTGTAAAATAACCCTTTAGACATAGATTGAAATTGGTGGCATCTGTAACAATCCCTTGATGTCCTTACCTAACTCAAAACCCTCCTTTCGCAACTGTCATCCGAAGTAACTGGCGCATAAAAATTCAATTCGCAACTGAATATATAATTATTGTAGCGGTTTTCGGTGTTGTCATACTCTTCGCTTTTTTCCCTTGTTATTTATTTATGATAAATTCAAGTGCACTGCAATCCTTATGAATATTGAAATGGGAAAATGTGCGAATCGAAAATGTATGTATGGTGGTTTGGTATTGAAATCAGCATGGGAACTATTGAGCGGTAGAGTCAGAGCGGTGTGTTCCGATTCATTCACCGGAATTTTGGTTTTGTTAAATCAAACAAATCAAGGGATACAGAATGAGAGAGTGAGATGTGCGAAGAATCATCAAGATTGGATCGATACTTACCAGAAAGTTTTCATCAAAACGCTTACTCTATCTATTTGCTGAATGTCAGCAATTCGATGTTGATGTGTACACGCTATTTTTTGTTTCCGCTCCTTAACTCACTCAATCTGTGTGCTATGCAATCGAAAACGTAAAGAAATTGCATCGACCTGATGAAGATCTGCACAGTTAGATTCATCTAAAAGGTATAGTGTTGCAAATACAAACCATGTTATTTCACAGCATCAGACACAAGACGAAAAAAAAAAACACAGAAATCCAGATGAAAATGAAAAGACAATGCAATTTACAGTAAATGTATTTTTATTACGAAATAAAAACGTACACGTAAAATTTTATTGCTGGAATTGCAAGTGTCGTTATTATATGCTATGCTCTTTCTCTCGTGTGTTTTTGTATGTGTGTGTGTATATATTGTGTAATGTCGGCAAAAATCTCATTAAAAATGTCATTATTTTACTCTGTTCGCATTCATTCATTCATTTGTCGATTTTCGTTTGCCACGACGACAGCGAACGCACGAATGCAATATCATTTATCAAATATTCATTCAGTTTTCCCTTCGGTTGGGGTAGGATTTCTCATGCTTTTTCATTCTGTTTTTGGTATACAGTAAGAAAGTCCGTCCGAATTGGTTTTTGCTCTTCCAAAAAATTTCATTATCGAAATTTCCGTTTTGCATCGCATAAAATGCTACTGCTTGATGTTTAATACCATGTGATGCTAACGCTGCTGCTGCTGCTGCATTCAGAGAGCAACAACAGTGCTATTGGAATTCGTGCATTCATTGTCGCAATTCTCTCCGGGTGATAAAAACGTTATGGCGAAAAATCCCGAATTACTGTTTCAGGGTTCATTAGTCATTAGCCGATGAACAGCACATAGATATAATAATGACACTTGGCAAATCCATTCCATTTAATTTGTTTTTAATCGTAAACTAGTATTTTGTAGTTTCAACGCGTAAATGTAATTTTTGTGTCATCGGATTGTTATTGTTGTTGTTGTTGTTTTAGTAGTTATTGTTGTTTTTGTTCTTCGGTCGGTGTTCATTCTGTAATCGGAATGCTTGTCTGCTTGTGTGTATGTATTGTATTGTTTGTGTATATAGTGTTTGTTTCGTGTTTTTTTTTTCCGGTATGTCAATGTTTTCTATGCATTGGCTGTAATTAGTTTTAGTAATAGTATCAATAATGCAATGTTTATCTATGCATAATAGCCGATAGTGAATATCTATATATCATATACAATATTCTATTCATAATATTTTGTATTTTTATGCTATTTCTTTCATCATCATCCTCTCCTTCTGTCTTTCCATGCGTTTTATTGTTGTTGTTTTTTTTCGGGTTCTTTTTTCCTTCGGTTTGGTTGAGTGTATTGAGGAAGATTGGGGTGGTTAATATATTTTGAATTTAAATACTCGATTTTGCGTTTAATGCTGGTATATCTATTCATAATCAATTAGCCATCGATTGAAAAATGTGTCTCTGTTGATCGTTTTGATATCGATTTGGAAGTGGTCGAGTGGTCGAATTTGAACATCAATGTGAGAGCAAGATGTCATATTCAATCGATGGACGCGTTTATTTAGTTAATTCTTCTTGGTTAGCCAAAAAACTGGAGAAACAACTACTAATAAATACAAATTTGCTATGATTTTGATAATTTGATTATGCTTCTGAACTGGATTAATGAGTGAGAATAACGGATTTTATGGGATTTGTATCGAAAGTGCCTCAATATTTCTATATATATGCTTGTATTTATATATATATGCGTGTGTGTTTGAGTGTATTGTGTCTATGTATGGCTCATACGGTGATTTTAAAATAAAATCAATTATTCGTCATGTCGGGATTCGTTGAAAATGGTTTTCAACACATTTTCGCATGGAATGTGGACTGTGTGTGTGTGTTTACGTGGTTTGACGTCTGTATGTGTGTGTCTCTCGTTTTATTCGATTGGAAAAAAAAAATTCGGTTAAAAAACTATCGAAATTTCCTATTTATGTTGGTACCGTTGTTTATTTTTTTTTTCATTTAGAAACCGTATTTGAAGAAAAAAGTTGTCGGAAATCGAGCCCGAAAACGGAGACACTTGACAAAAAAAAAAGATTTAAAACGACTCGAAAAAAATTTATGCTCGACAATATAAAAACATTTCGGTTATTTCGTTTGAACAGTAGTTTGGCAGTAAATTGGTTGCTGCAATCGACACTTACTTTTTTTTTGCTCGACGGATACACATATCGTCGCTAAAAAACTAAACTGAAATTTATTGTATGATTAAAATTCAAATCCATTGTAATTCATTTGTAGATTTCTTTTGGTTTGCGGTTGGTATGGAAGGTTTAATTGGCAGTTTCAATTGTGAATTCCGATTTCGATCGGCCGTTATTGAAATGGAACGAATATGAACGAATGAAATGAATATAAATCGAAAAATTCATTTTTTTGTTGCTTTCTCTATCGGTATCTCACGCCAAATGCGTATCATTGCCAATGTTTCATCTGAATAGATTTGACTATAGGGGGGATTTGGCGACAAATTTCACCTTGAAGCAAATTCTTTGATTTATTCCTTTTATCACCTTATCCAACTTTTTCAGTCTCCCAGCAGGAATGAAAAGGAGTCTCCCCTGGTGGAGCCTCGAAAGCGTTAAAAGTAGCCTCTGAAAAGGATTGAGCTCGTATGTTGAGCAAAGTCCATGTAGTGAAGGTGTTTCCGTATAGCAAACTTTGGCTTTGCTATTCAGCAAAATGACTTTGTGAAATTATCGATTTTGTTTGTACTTTCTGTTCGATACCGACGAATATTTGAATGTATTTGTGCCATTGATGCAGTTGAAATGATCGAATTCGTTTGGATTGGAATTCATACTGTCATTTAATTTTTCGTATTGGGTTAGTTTTGTTTTGTTTTGCTCCTCTAAAAATGGCATAGTCCGCTTTCGTGTCGATATCATTAATTTTAAGTATGAATTCATGAAATGGATAAAATTATTGGTTACGGTATGTGTCTGTGTTGTTGCTTGTCTGTTTGTGTACCGTGTTATTTATGTGTACTCATGTGTTGATAGTATGTTGTTGGTTACATTCGAACGCTATTTAATTTTTATGAAAATGTGTCCTATACTTATTAATTAAGTTTGTAAATAGTTTTGACCGTTTTTTTGTTGTTGTTGTGTGTCTTGTTGTTGTTACTTGTCTGGTAAATGTGTTGGTAAAACGAAGAGAGATTAAATTTTGAAAGATTGTTTTTCTTTTTGGCGCTATATCATATTGGATTTGCATTTATCATGTCTTTTCGTCATATCATTTCTTGTCAGTTTTCACTAATAATTATCATCATAATAATCAATTAATTTAATAATTGTGAATATAGAATGCCATTATCATTATTATTAGTTAGTTTTAAATTTAAATTTTTTTTTCTTCTTTTAGTTAGGTATTTTGTGTGTGTGTGTGAGTGTGTTTTGAATTCTTTACGTTCGATAGAGTTTTTTCTTTAAAGATGTTTTTGGATTAAATTTTTTTAAATTTGTTGTTTGTCGTATTTCAAATATAATAATCAAACCATCAAGCAATTATTATGTTATTGCTGCTGCATTTTAAGTACGAGAGATGCGTTTCTTTTCGCTTAGAATCCTATCTCTGGACATTTAATACCATGCATTCCATTTACTTTAATCAAAAAAAAGTGGTTTTTATTTTTTGTAGGTAAATTTTTTTTAGTATGTTTTGCATTTCCTAATAAATCGTTAGTTTTTTTTTTGGGGTTGTTGTTGGTTTTCTGTTTTTCCAATATGCACCACCTACATGTATTGAAATGATGATTTCGTCGAAAAAAGTGATTTGTTTTCTCGCTGAAATGACATTTGTTTTTACACAACAACGTTGACCAATGATTTTTTTTTTATTTAATATATAATTTAATTGCGCGCATATCGCATACACAATATACAAACGGGGGGCGTAAAAAAAGAATTATGAAAATCGATTTCTTTTTTTTTTGTTCATTCACATGAGGTGCGTCATTTTTTATTTTTTGTGTTCAATTTGTTTTTTTTTTTCATTTCGACGAGGAAAAAAAAACAATTACATGTGCCTCCAATAATAGTAATAGCATAAAACAGAGACATAGTTCACATATTCAATTGTGGAAAATGACTTATATAAATTGTAGTAAGAAAATGTTGCGATATGACGTCTATACTGATAAACGATCGGTGATTGATGATGAAGGGTTAAACATTCACAATGGGTTTCTAGTTTCAATTGTTAGTAGTTCTTTTTTTTTGGCATTAATACATCCGTGAAATGAAGGATTTATAAGCAAATTAATTTGGGGTAGCTAAAATTATGCTACAGAATAGAGAAAAAAAAAATGGTGAACATTCTTTTGTTTTGTCATTCTTTCTTTTACCGTAAATATATTTTCATTCGCACAAGCATATCGCTAACCAAAATTCTATGAGCAATTCCAAATTGAGCGCCCTTCATTCCATCGAAATTTCGTTTCCACTATCCTTTCTCTTGCGCTATTTCCACCTCTTGTGCCCTTTTTCTCTTTCTCGCGCACTCTCTTTCTATCTAATTCAAACAGTGGACGTTTGTTCGAATGAAACCGAAAATGAAATAAAAAGTAATATCACGAATACAAACCGTGTGTAGGTGTGTATGGATCGTGTGGCCAATCAGCAAACATTTTCGATGGTTTAAGCATTTTAAGTGAATATTCTTGGGTCATTTGGCAAATGGATGATTGAAAAATTGATTGGGAATGACGGGATGAGGTGGGGGCGGGTTTTTGGATGGCAAATGAACAAACTTTTTGTTCTCGAATCATATACACGTCTCTCTTTCTATCACTGCACAACCTAGTTCCACAACCTGTTCAATTCGAATTTGTTATAACACCTCCTTTCTTCATCTCCATCTCTTGGCGCATAACGTTTTCAAATTTGTATCGATTTCTTTGGGGGATTGTTTATTCTTATAAAATAAAGTTCGAAAAATACCATCATTTTCCATCGACGGAATTAGCGTCATTTTCAAGACTTGAACATTTCAAGTGCAATAAACTTAATTGGCAATTTTGTGGTGTGTGTGTCTGTTTTCTTGTCCCAACGAAAAGCATGCTGATTGACACGGTTGACCCAAAATGGACACCCGATGCTCGATCCATAAACACAGTAACACAACTTAGGCTGTTTAAAATTTACTTACACAAAACTTGAAATGATAATGATTGTCGATCAAAGAAAAACTGAAATGATTTCAAAGAAAATTCAAAGAAAAAAACAACAACAGAAAACCATCAAATAAAACGATTAAACACAAAATTAAATGAATTTCAATGAATCATATTTATTTGTAAATTGGTATTAGGTGTGATTGGTTTTTTTTTCTCATCAAAAAAAAGTACCAAAAACAAAAGCATTTTTCTTTGTAATATGACAACTTGAAATATTTGCTGGTGATATATAGTACACGAAAACACGAAAAAATTAATTACCTAATGTTCTGGGTTATTTATAAGCTTTGTTCTTTTTATATATAATCGATAGACTACTCTTAAACTGCGTTTCATTCACACGTGGTTGTTTATTTCAAAACATCGTCGTTTGTATACATAGAAAAAAAACGATTTTCGACGGTATGCAGTGGTATGGTGATGCAAATTAATAACATTGTCACAATTGTTCGAAATTATTGGTTTCGGTTTTTGGAAGCAAATGAAAAAGAAACTTATAAAATACAAATGTGTCCAAATTCTGCCATTTGGAACTTATAAAATAAAATCTCGAAATGTGTTTGCATTTGTTTTTTTTTTTTAAATTTACCAGGATGTTTGATGGTATGTTCCAGCGGATCGAATGGGGAAATCGATCAACAATCACTGGTAACCATTTTTATTCGATTTGAATCGTGTGACTAAATTGTTTCGGTTCTTTTCGGATCAAATAAAACCAGTTTGGTGGAAATTGAACGTTGCCGATTTTGAATGCAAAGAAAAATACACACAGAAAGTGCAAAACGTGAGCGATTTTTATTTTGGCAAGAAGTTTCAGTGCAACATATCACAAATCTTTAACTTTTTCCAAAGCTCAGAACTTAGCAACACATTTTGAAACCGTTTTTTAACGTTTCTAATAAGAGAATCACACATAAATCTAAATTGTTTTTAGATTTTCACAAATTTCACACTTTTCTGGGTATTTTTTTGCTTTGTTCGTTTTGAAGCCCAAAATTAATATCGAATTTAAATCGGGTGTTATGAAGAAAATCGAAATTGGAGATTGATATTTAAAACAGTTTAGATTCCAAAATGAAAGCTTGTTACTAAAACTTCAAAGTCGGAGCAAAGTTCATTTGATTCAAATTCGATTCATCAGTTCTGGATTAGCTCAGTTCCAAATCGTGAATACATTTTGAGCAAAACACACAGAATGTCAATGCATCGAGACATTTCTCGACGGGAACTGACGACAAAATGCCGATGCTAGAGGAATGAATTCCGACTAGTTCATTGGTGTGTTGCTTGCGCTAGTGATTTGTGTGTCTTCGCGCAAAGCCGATATTTTAAGAGGAACTATACCATCAGTCATTCTGGCCTCTGCCATACCATCCTTTGCAATTGTTGCTTTTTTTCGCAAGTAAACGAAAAATTCACAAAATTATACAAAAAAAAAGCTTAAGAATAACAAAAAAGAAATAAAAATAAAATTAACTCAAACTATGACATTTGACAGCCATAGCACGTGAAATTCGATATTAAAACCTGCGATATCATTCTGAGGTGTAACCTATGTAACGTTTATCGCGTGCGGTCGATTGTTTTGTTATGTATCACTTTCAGTAGTAGAATATAAAGAATCAAATATTCATATTTTACTACAAAATTTAAAAAAAAAGAAAGAAAAGAAACTAAAAAATAAAATGCGTTGACAAGTCACAACACGTGAATTAAATGTAAATACTTGTAAATCTAAATATATATTCGTCGATAATTTGTTTGTTTTTTTTTTTTCATTGAAGGAAGATATGTGGAGAAATGAAATTAAACATTAAAATTAAATCACTGAATGCATCGGTAGTGCCAATACCAATGTGTTTTTTTCTTTCGAAATTGGTCGAATGCATACAAAAATTTGAATACCTCAGTACAAAAATGAGGAGGGGAGGGAAAGTCATTAAAAACGGCTGTCGAAAAACAGCGATGATTCGGTGCAAAAAGAAAAGCCTAAAATGAATGAATATTGTTTGAAATGGTGTGTGCCGCACACAGTGTGCGCGTGTGGTGGTGAATTGAAACGGAGCAAAAGTATGCAGTTCGCTTGTCGGTCTTTTGTCGTCGTCGTCGTCGTTTTTAATTACATTTAGTCAGTCAAAAAATATCAAAGAGTTTTGTTTTTCTTTTCATTTTGACGGTAATACAAATTGTGCGATGTTTCGTTTTTATATGTAAATAAAATGGCACAGCGCGTTTATTATGAAAAACAAAAGACAACGAAAAAGAAAAAATTTACACGACCAGTTTTTTGACTGAGACGGTTCTTCTTGGCCGAAGTTAAATGAAAATGAGAGGCGCTTTTATCATATGACTAAAATGCAAGACTGACACACACATCAGGCTTTTTTCAGGTATTTCATTTTGGAAGTCAATGGAGTTGTCCATTTTGAATACTACATAAAATGCAGAGGTTTGTCTTGAAACCCATGAAAAAGTCAGTGATCACCTATGAGAAGTCATCGTCTTGCTAGAAACTCAAAATTGAAATGCAAAAACCCAATGTGAACCGTGTATATATATATATATATATATATATATATAATGTCAGCCATCAACAAAATCATAGGTGTTTTTGTTGTTTTTGTTATAGATTGATGTCCAGAAAATTGCGTGCGTATATTCTCATTCAATGAACTGATTCATTTAACTCAATCGCAAATTCAATCAGAACGAAATTTCGAATGAATTAATTGGTTTTGTTGTTTTTGATTGGGCGCGATTGTGTCCTTCAATTTACGTCGTTCACTTTCATTTCGTCAACGAACCGAAAACAAAAAAAAAATTATAGAGCTGGCATATATATATATATAAGATTAGATAAGTGGTTTAATGAATAGTCGTACGTTTTCCTTTATGTAGTTTCATTTTGTTAATTTTCCCGTATTTTTCTTTCTCTCTGTTTGTTCTGCAGATAATCAATTAACTTTTAGATGACGGTATATTTTGTTCACTAATTTACTTGTATTTAGATTCTATCGATTATCGGGGGCACAATTAATGTAATTAATAGCAATAATAATAATAATCGTAATATAATAATTTTTTTCCTCTTCTTCTTCTTCTTTTTCATCAATCTTATTCTTTTGCGTTTTTTTTTTCTCGCTCTAACTCTTTCATTCTATCTGTTTCGTTTCTCTCACATCTTCTAGTTAGTATGTGGTTTGCCTATTAAATCGTACGTATGCGTAAACTTTTCTCATCAACTACATCACACTAAATAGAATTTTGGTTTAATTCATTACTTGTTATACTCATGTATATTCTATCTTCTCTTCTTCACTCCTTTTTTTGGCTCGCGCATTCTCTCGAATAATTGTTTTATCTGTATCGTCATCAACTACTACTGTCTCTTCATCATTTTCGCCTACGCGGCAGTTATTGGTGCTGTTGTCTTGAAGTCTTTTGTTTATGGTCTGCTTTTCATTCGTTTTCTTATTTCTCTTGTCGCCTGTTCACCGCTACAATGAAACAGGGATGTGTTCATTTCGGTTTCTAATTTGATTCGGTTGAAATGACTTCAGGATGTTGCGTTCTCTATTGCTTTCTGAGAGTTTATGTTGTTGCTCTTTTTTTTTGGTGTAGTTTAGTGTATGTGTTTGTCTGTCTGTTTGTGTGTGTGTGGATGTTCATTACGCGTTTGTTCACATTTTGTTTTAGGTTTGTTCTTCTTCTTCATTTTTTTTTTGATCGTGTTGAATGGTTTTTACTCCATTCGGGTAGTTTATTTAGAACGCATTTACAAATTATACTGCCATAGTATCGTAGGCTGTGAGTCCTGTGCAGCCGCCTTGTTGTTGGAATTTTGTTGCTGTAATTTCGTTTCTAAAATCGTTGGTTTTGTTCGTTCATTGACAATCAAATATTTCATTGAAAGGAAAACGTCAATGAATTTCAATTGAATGGAGAGAAAAAAAGATAGAGAAAAAAACACATTGACACGTGAATTGCAGAACTTTTGAAGCAATCGAAGGTGAAAGAAAATATGAGCAAAAAATTATGACTAAAATAGACTGAATTGACTGAATGAACGGGTGGTAATTCGTGGAAATAGGTGCATTTTCCATAATAGACATGATTCTTTTTTTCTAGCGATCGTTGTTTTTTAGACAATTTCCATCGTTTTTTATTGATTTTTTTCTCCATTTTTCGCAACAAAAACCGTTTGTTTCCACGAAATGCACCTATTTCGCTTCGAATGTTTTGGGAAAACACAAACGTGTGTGATTCTGCGTGCGCTATCCGCATTGGGAAATCACGACGTATTTGTTCTGGGTTGGGAGGGTGGTTGGAATTTAAAATTAACCATTAAGCTTAGGGAAAATTATGTCCAAAATTGTATTATTTTTTTTTTGACTTGTTGAAATAAATCAATATTGTTTATTTATAAAAAAAAGCACTTAAACCTATGTGCATGCATAATTCTACGGTAAACTACCATCATTAGCAAAAAATATGAGTGATGTGTACGAGCGCATGCAAGTTAAGCATTTAGTTAGTGTGAATGATGCATGATGTCAATGGCATAATGTGATATAAATATGGGTTATATACTGGCTCTGTGTTAGTATGAGTTGGGGCGAGTTTGATGGAATCGCAAAAAAAATTGTGTTTCCCGCTGATTATACACTTTGCATGCATATTTGTGTGTCCTACCCACTTACGACCCTAATGTTGTTAGCACACTGTTTTTTTATTCCAAAAACCCTTAAGTATTTTAATGTTAAAGCTTTCAAATTGTTATAGTTGTTGATGTTGTCTAGGAGAATTTTAGTGATAAACGAAAGGGAATAAACGGATTTGCTGCCTCTCGACGATTCAAAGGAAAATATGTCACTATTTGGACAAAATGTTTGACGAATCACCACTTTGCTATGGATTTTCTCGAGCATAACTTTGTTTCATGCTCCCGGTGGAAAAGCTAAATGTTGACATTCAGAACGACTGACAAGTGTCGATGAATGAATTGATGAAGCTCAGTAGAAAAAGTAATAATAAAAAAATCGTCTCTTTCATCTATGGTAACATTGTTTCTAAACGGCGCCGAAATACACGAAAATCTTTCTAAATAAAAGAAAACAAATCTTATCATGCCAAATGTTTGTGAGAAACAAAACGACATTGAAACAAAATTTGTAAGCATTCTAAGCGGTGGGGATGGTTTGACAGGAAATGTGAAATGAATTGTGCATTATTTGTACAGGAGCCGCAGCAAATGAATGTTTTGTTCTGAGTGAAATGTGAGATTTGAATTTGATAGGCGGTATTTTGATGAAATGGTTTTTTTTTCGTTTTTCGTTTATTGATGATGAACGGAGTTGCCTCGGCAAATGGAAAATAGACAACAAAAAAGAAAGAAAACTAGTTGTTTTCGTTTGGTGGAAAACAAATATATGAGACTACAAACAGCAATGAATAAAAAGGTGATCAACAACAAAATTAATTTGTTTGTTATTCTAATGCGTTAACGAACTGGTTGCGTTTTTTTTGTGTCTTAATTTGGCATTCAATGAGAATTTTTTTTTTTGTACGGAAATTGTGTGAAGTTTTTGTTTGTTTTTAGAATGTTCAACCTAATTTGTTTGTTTGTTTGTATGTGTGTGTGTGGGAAGCGTTTTCATTACCTGTCGATTAATTTACGAATTTCTTCGGGAGTACGACCATCTTTTGCATTTGGCGACCTTTTGGCTGTATAAAAATAATTTGTTGGTTGTTTTTTTTTTTTTTTGCTTTTTTTCGTTTGGATTGACTTATATTTTTACATTTACATACAAATTTAACATAAACACAATGCAGAAAAAAATATAGAGAAATGTCTAAAATTTAGAGGAAAACCAAATGGATATAGGGATTTCAGCTGATTATAGTAAGTGTACGTTTAAAGCGGATTTGAATAAGAAATCACCAAGCAGATAGCTTGTCGTTGGAATAATCATCTAGAATCGAAAGGAAATGTTCAGCTAAAAAGCAATGATCAAAGAATACCATTCATGGTTCGTATGTTAAAGCATATCTTGTGGTAGTAGATGAAGAAATTTTGCCTTTTTTTCCGGAAAATAAATTGGATGAATATCCAGATAAGAGTACTCAAGCCAAAGCCATTCAGTTAATTAAGTTTATTCTCCAAATTCTGTTGACAAGGTTAAAAGTCTTATGCTTGAACTCAACTATTTCCCGGCATTCTCCACTTCTGAATGATATTCTTCAATTTTCTTAAGCTGTCTATTTATAGCGCTCTATCGCATATATGCAACTCGCAAGCAAATCATGCATTTTATCATCTGATCCGGTTTCAGACTGAAACTTTCAGTAATCATCTCAAGCGAACGGAACTTTTAACTAGACATTTACATTCAAATGTATGCGATTATTTTCGTCGAACTCAAGTGGATTTGAGGGAAATTTGTTTTTTTTTTTTTTTTTCATTTGAACCAATTTTGGTTCTCTTTAGAGGATTTTTTTTTCTTCAAAGATCAAAAATCATTTCTTATGAAAAGAATGAATTTTTATGGATTGAAAAAAAGGAAAATGTTTTTTTTAACATAGAATTAGTTAGAGCCGAACCAAACATAAAGTTAAACACAAAACACAGAGAGTTTCTTTTTGGTTAAAATCCAGACAAATTTCACTCGATTACTGACATTGAACTCATGCTGAACTGGTTTGTGTGAGGACTTGCTTTGATGACATCGAAAGCGCCACACACTTGTGTACAAACTAAATAGTGAAAACGGACACTTTGTATGTAAGAAATGCTCAACACTCTTGATTTATTACCATTTTTTATATGATCTTGTAATTAAAAGCGATAAACTATTGATTGAAGATTCAAGTCTTTAATGGCATGCGGAAAATTCCTGGAGAAATGAATGAATGGTTGCTAACATTAGAGAAAATGTTACCTTGATAATTATTTGTTAATTACAATCAAGCATTTCTAATGTGATGATTCAACATTTCAATTCCAAATGTTAAATTCGAATTTCAAGCATTTAATTTGAACTATTCGGATATCAAATGCCCAATTATTCCGATTTGAATCGAGTTAGCCGACACATTAGCTCACATACAAAATGACATTTTCACTTCCGGATTGTGCAAAGGGAAAAACCACACGCAAATGAATGAATAATAAATAGTATGAAAACAAATCCAATGACAACGAACCAACCAAAGCACAATGTGTAAATAAAAACCAAAAATCGATGTGAAAGATATGGCGAAATTAAAACGATGAAGGCCAAATCAAATTTTGAATTGTGTTAAAAATGAAAAGAAATTCAATGGTAATGGATAAAATGGTGGTTGTGGGTGAAAAAAAAATCGTTTGTTTTCTTTGATTTGTTCAGAATGCATAGTTTCAAAACCAAAAGTTGGACTGGTGAAGATGAATAGAACCGAATCTCGTATAAAATATTTAAAACTATGTTTATGATGATTTAATTGAATGATCTAAGTTATGCGACGTAAACAAACGAATAAGTTTGCTTGAGTCAATTGAATTGATGACGAAAAATGAAGAAAAATATGGATGAAAAGAGTGCAATGAGAACGGTTCTCATGGCAATGAAGGAAAATAAGTAGAAAAAGGTAAAAAAAAAAAAAAATTGGTGAAATCATTCCCATTAAAAAGTCGGCAGAAAACAATTTGACAAAACTAGACTATTCACAAGGGATACAAAAACCAAATTTTGAAATGAAACCAAAATCTGTTCAGACATCATCTGATGCACAACAATCATGTTTTACATTATTTGAGTGATGTTTGCTTAAAATTTGAGAGAAAATTTCATTTCTATACAGTGATTACTGGGTAAAAATTGAATTGAAATTAACGTTTTGTTGTAATTGCAAAGAGACAGGGGCAAACAAGATATATAGAAATGAGAGGTAAATAAAGATTGTTTTGTTTTGGGTAGAAGAAGAAGGAAAACAACGGCAAACAAACTTTGCTAAAAACGATAAAGAAATACACACGGAAAATATAAAAAAAAAATCACTCAAATGAATGGACAAAGGATGGACTGTGTTCAGTCCAGCAATTAAAAGACACTATGTCACAATAGAAAGAAATAAACCCACAAAAAAAGAACGCTTCATTCACTAATCGAACATTGACGTCACTCTAATGACATATGTTCAAATGCATTCCACTCAACAATTCGATTAACCTAATTTAATCGTTTCTGACTCACCATCAGGATTCTCTTTTTCTGATTTTTTTTTGTTTCGTTTTGGTTTTGTTTTTGCGTTATTGCCAATATCGCAATTCAATTTGGGAGATTTATTGTATTCAATCGGAATTTTGTTCGAATTTAATCGATTTTTTTTTTGGTTCGAAGTAAAATTCAATGAAAAATGAGAGAGAGAAAAAAAAGAAGGAATTTTGCATTAATTATATTGTTCATTTGTTGTCAAAATGCTTGAAGAAGAAAGAATGAAATGGCACATTGTGAGTGAACCTCACAAATCTTGAATTGACGTTGGACAGACAGAAAGATATTGATATATCGAAATATAGTCGCTAGATTGGTTCTTCATCGTGCAATAGAGATCGATTCAATAATGGTGGTCTTACCTCCGTAGTTGCCGCGTGGGTGATCGCGATCACATTCCGCTTCAGAGATTTCATTACTTTCGTTTGAAACGTTGAGACTTTGGTCACGGTCACGGTCACCACGTGGTGTATCGTGATTACGTGGCGGTGGTGCTGGTGGCTCTGGTGATCCATTTATCGGCAGATTTCGAGTTGAACCTATTTGAGATGAGAGTAGGTATGGTAAGATTTTACTCAAGTCACATATGGTCTATGGCTTTAAAGAGTCAAAAGGCTTGAAATTTGATGATTTTGAAGCTAAAAATTTTCAATTTCCTATTGAAGTCACATGGCTAAGTGACAAACTTCAGTTGTTGTTTTTTTTTACTTAACTACGACTTTTTCAACACTTTTCCTATAATTTCGTACTTGATTTCGCTGAAAATGTAATTTTTTCCAATTAAAAGTAAATATTTTTGAACACCCACCGACACTACGACGGCCGACTGAGCCGCGAGAGCCATAGTGATCATATGGCGCGCCATAGTTTCCGCCATATTGAGATCCGTATTGATCATCTTCAGGAGCACAATTGGCTGGATCATCGTATTCAGGACCGCCACCGTACAATGAGCCACCTTGTGAGTTGACACGTGTGTATCGTCGCTGCAAAACGAAAAATTGCGTGAATTTCTATTTTCATCCAAATTTTCAAAGAAGAGAGAAAAAATCAACAAATAAAATCCACAATTGGAACTTACGTATTGATCCTCTTCAGCGCAATTAGCTGGATCATCATATTCTGGAGCCGGTGAATAGATTGAACTTTGACCACCTTGGCTATTCTTTCGGGCATATCGATTCTGGTGTGGTGAATAAAAAGATTCGATTTTAGTAAGATTTTGCAGGTCGAAAAATGTCTTTCAAACAGACAACAATGCCTTATCCTTGCTGTCAAGTTATCCACTTACCATTGATTGCGATCCAGATCGCGAATGCATGTGTGCATTGGATGGGCCAGTTCCCATGGTTCCTGTATGGCCTGGTGTAGCTGTACCGTTTTGATGCGGGAATGTTTGGAAGTTCATGGCTTTGGTCGGGTCCATTTCTTCACGGAAGCCAAGCAAATGGAATGTTGCGTACGGGCAAATTTCATCTTCCATGCCTTTTATTTCGAGTGGAGCAAGGGGGAAAACAATGCAACAACAAAATGATTAGACCGATTCCATCGAATAAAAAAAAACAGTTTCACGCATTTCATCGTCCGTTGAGAAGATTGATTTAAAAGTAATTAATCGGCAGATTTAATGATTTGATATTATTCAATTCCAAAAAGCTCCAGGTAGTTTTCCATTCGGTTTCGATGACAACACAATCAAAATTGATTTAAATGCATTTTTTTCTCGTCTTTTTTTCTGTTGGTGTTCGATTCCGATTGATTTACACGTGGTTCCATGCAATTTAGTAAAGTGATGCCCGATGATATCCATTCACGCGACGGGATTTTTTTTTTACTTTGTACAAACACAAATGCAAAAAAACAACAACAACACACACGAATGAGCAAGCAAAATGGTCAAATGGATGAACATGTTTTTGATATGAATTGAAATATTTATGTAGTGTCAGTGTAGATGTGAGTGTGATTGAACTTTTGGAATTTTCAATTTAAATGAAGAAGTAAAAAAAAGTATACAAATGAACGGACAAAATGATGAATGATATAAATGTTGGATGGAGGAGAAAGAGACGAAAAAAAAACGATCCGTTGATTCGTTAACCTCTGTCTGGTTTTTCACTCGACACACAGCTGAGATTCGATTGATTGACAACAAAATTTAATTGTATCCGTTTCGATTCCTTACCCCAGAACACGCGTGTTCGTTCTCGTTTTTTGTTTCCTTCGCATTTTATTTTTGTTTGTTAATGTGTCCCAAAATAATCAATATTTTCATTGGCAAACCATAACCGAACTGAATGAAAATGAAAATAATGACTCAAACCACACACACGCACAAACTCACACAATCTGAACGAAACAAAAAAAAAAGTTGAATTGAAACCAAATGAAACTCAATACATGGAAAATATATGAAAAATATACGCTGAATGTAAAACACAAATTGAATGATAAATTTAGCAACAACAACAAAAAAAGTGAAAATGATATTGCCAATTAATTTCTTTTTTCAAACTTAAAACAATGAAAAGTCAAATAAATAAGGAGAAAAATGAAAAAAAATTATAATAAAAAATGGAACACATACGGAACACAGTTCTACCTGGCGGATGAGCATGGTAGCAGTCATCGTTGTTATGATAATGTCTTCGTGGCACTGGTGGCGCTTTCAATTCTTCATACAATGGACGACGCGGATCCCATGTCGAATGATTTGATCTCATGCTACGGCCTACATTGATTGGTTTTTCGTTTACAAGGATTTTTGTTTTTAGGACAAATGATTATATCAAATGATTCGTGGTTTTGCATGATGTTTTCATTAAAACCAAATAAATACGAAATAATATGGTTTTTCTTATACCAAAAACTAATATATATTCTAAACAAATAACATATCTAAATAAAATTGCAATTTGAATGGTAATTGGTATGCATGTATGTATGTGTATATGAATAAATCAATATGATGATGAATGATATGCGAAAACATCAAATTTTACTGGACTGGCCAGTTTGGAATTTTGGATCGAAAAAAAAAACAACAACCACAACAAATAAATAAAAGGCGTTTGATGCAGTTTTTAAGTGTCATTCGGTTCAGTAAAACAGTTTGACGGTGTATAAATGTGTTTTGTTTAATTTGAGTGTTTTTTTTTTTAAAAAAAACCTTTTTAAATTTTGAGTCAAATTTTTTGGTGATGATCCATGAGTATTTAGATATTCAGCAATGTGTTTTTTTTATATTCTTTTTATGCCAAATGTACGCGGTGCTTGTTGTGTAAATCACAAAATTTGGAATTTTTCGCAGTCACCTAGATAAGAACAAATTTCGATTCTGGCCAAATCATGTTAAAAAAAAATTGTTGTACTGAACGTGTGGATGATGAAACACAATGAAGACCGACAATCACAAAATGAATGATTCACATGCATTATCTACGTATACTGGGACCTAAGCTGTTTTTGTTCTTCGAATGAATTTGTCTTCGAAAATCTTTTTATTCGAAGGATTTTTCTTCTTTTACTGTTTTCTTTTCTTTCTTTTTGGAAATTGTTCAAATTGCGTTGCCTTATTGTAAATCTCAAATGACGAAAATACGCGCGATAGCATCATCTGCTGATGCTTGTTTCTCAGCTATTTCATTGTGACGCTTTATTTCAAAAAATAAAGCCGTTTTTTATTGGTCACGCTTTGAAAAAAAATGGCAATAGCCCTGAAAATACCAGCTAAAATAATGAAAAATGTATGCCTCAATAAGCGGCAGCGAGCGAATACTTACTGATAACAGTGCCTCGTTTGATGCGGTCACAGGTGTTGTAGTTGGATCCGGGTACGGGTGGTAATTTACGATTTGGCGGCGCAATATAGCCCAATTCATCACGTAAATCTGGTCGTCGTTTGTCTAACGTAGCGCCTGGTCCCATTGACTGATTGTAAACTACATCGTCTATAATTAATTAATTGTCCCAGCGAAAGAGAATTGTTATTAAGATGCTTTTGTTACCAGTCACTCAGATAGTGTACGTGTGTTTGTTTGTTTTTTTTTCTCGTTTGTTTTCGGAATTCTCATCTCGAATACAATTTGGATTCGAATTTTTTTTTTCCTTTGAATTTTGTTTTCGTTCGGACTTTGCTTTGTTTTTCTCCAAAGCCTGTATATTTGTTTTGTCAATTGTCTATGTTTCGTTTTTTTTTGTTTCATTACGATTAGTAGTGTGTTTCGAAGAAAAAAAGAAAATTTCACTCGTTTTAAGCGAGAGAAAAAAGAGAACCAATCGAAAATCCAAGTAAACTTAATGTACACAAAGAATTTTCTAGCTTATTTGTGACTAAAATTGAGTAAATAATTCAAAATGCAACAAAATATTGCCTCAAAAACAAAACCGAAATGTCTAGCACAAACTAAATTGAAATCCAAACAGAAAAATGAAACAAAAAATGGGAATGGCGACCATAACGCCTCGGACGGACAGCATACTCTAATAAAATACTGTAATAGAAACATAGAAGTATGCTTTCCGTCCGGGGCGTTATGATCGATACTCAAAAATGGGATTAATAACCAAACCAAAACACATAGCGGTAAATAAAATAAAATTACTTTCCAAAAGTGGCACATTCGATGCTAAAATGTTAAGCTTTTTTCCACAAAATCAAACCTAATGAGCAAATTACTTTCATTTATTCTTTTTTGGTTCGATTTCGAGTTATTGTGGAAAGAATGTTCGCTTTATCGAACGAATCTTTAATTTTTTATATTTTGAACCAATTTATTAGTACTCCATCTAAGGAGTTAAGAAGGAGGTTATTTAGTAGTAAAAAAAATGTGTTGAAAAGCGTGTATCAAAGCGAATTTTCATTGCAAAAGCTTGACAGTTTCATATCGAATCGTGGCGCATTCACAAGCAAATTCTTAATTTTTTTTTTCTTCTGCAAAAACGTGTAAATGTGCGAAAACTGAAACTATTTTAACGATAAGTACATAAAAATGAACAAAACTATGAGCGATGTGCTTGTGTGTCATAAAAATTGAAAAGAAACCGAGTCATAATGGGAACTGATAAGGGTGTAAAATGTGTAATGGCAAAAATGGAAGTGATAAACTAACAACCGATATCGAAATGAAATCAAAGTGATTTTTATAGACACATGGAGTGAGATATTCGGTGGTTGGAGGAGAGGGGAGAGTAAGTAAAAAGAATGTGACAATTGTTGAGAGCTGAGCGTGGCTGAAGATGTGTATGGTGTGTTTTACAAGTGAAGAAAATCAAAACAAAGCTTCAAATGTCGTAAATGAAAGTCGAGCAACGGTTCGAAAATTGTACACAATTCAATGCAATTTAATCCCATTTCGGGGAGCGTTTTTCGCCGTTGCGCTCTTTCAAAAATGATTTTTAATGCCAATATGGTTGGTGTGAAATATATGCTTGCTTTGGAATGGCACGTGCATAGTAAAAATATCAACAATAAAAAACAACAAACGTGATATGATTTCGAAGGCGGGCTTCGTGATTTTTATGTGTTTTGCGTGTTTTTTTTTTGGTGTTGCACATATCCCGGAGCGTGTATTAATGGCTTTGTGAGAGAGCGTGTGATTCTTTTTTTTTTTGTTATGGTGATAATGAAAAGCATCTTACTTTTAATATACAATTCTTAAATAGTTATTTTTTGTTCAAGATTTAATCTAATGGAATTAGACAAAAAGTTACATTCTAACTACGAAGTGAAGAAACAAAGAGCCAAACCAAATGGAAAACGATAAAATAAAAGCTAATAAAAACGAAACTCCAAACCCAAATGCTGCACAAATCGATTGCAAAGAATGTGTGAGTGGTGCACATCTGGTGGTCATTATGTTGTCCCCAATGCTCCATTCTGTTACCCATTCTTTTTGCAATCGAAGTACATTTCAATCGAATTAGAAGGGGAGAAAGAAAACTACAGTAAGTACATAAAACACAATCGATTCATCTAAAATGATACAAGTGAAAACAGGAACAAAAAAGAACCCAAGAAGCAATTGGCTGATTTTATATAATTCAATTTGAAATTTGCGAGCGGCAAAGCCATTTGAAAGCTGTGTGCGATTAAGCATGATGCATCCGCACGTCCAACTACGATATATGATTGCAAAAATCAGCCATGTTAGTTTCGAAAAAGATATGATACAAAAACGAAAATGACCTTGAACCACATTTGAAACAATGTCATTCCATTGGAAAATCAAAAGAAACGAAAACACTCTTCGTCTGGATCGAAAATGAACGAGAGTGTAAACGAAAATAAAAAAAAAACATAAAACAATGACAAATCAAATATTGAAGGAGCAACCATAAAAATTAACGTTAGTTCAATGGGCGATCTGAGTCAAATCAATTGAGACAATCATGACAATCCGTCTCCTATAAATGCAATTTAATTCAGTCGCCCATTTTTGTTTCAAGTTCATTTAATATAAAAACAAATTAAAACAAAATGTTTGCGTGTCTGTCTACGAAGCTCTGTGCCAGAATATGCTAGTTTTTCATTTGTTTTGAATGTTTGTAGTCGTTTCATAGGAAAAAAAAAACAATCGAATCGTTGCTAGTCCATGGAATGGAATTGAACTTGAGATGATAGTTTTTTCTCGATTAAGTGACGTTAAATATCCATTTGAACCTACAGTATACATCCTTTTGTCCATTTCGCATGTCAACACGTCGTCGAGTTAGAGCGATACAAATGACTAGAATGCCGACGATAATCACAATCATTGCGATCATTGGAACCATTACGTTGAGATTGAGCCAGTCGCTCATCCATGGTGGCAAATAAATCGGATGGCCATTGCTGTCAAAACGATGAACACTATCCAACGGTGGTGCCAATGTACCTATTTTTATCAATTACAAACCCATTCGGATCCATTCGGTCCAACCACCACGTGTCCATTCGATTGTTTTTCCCGACATTCGTTTTTGATTGAACAACGCATTCGAAACAAATTCAGCGATTCGTTCATATTTTTGAAATTTTTTTTGTTTCAATACGATTTTTTTTTTCATTGAAACCGACACATAAGTTATGACAGACATTCATAAAGGCACAGAGTTCGCATGATAATTGGTTTTTTTTTTGGTCATCAAAAAACAAATAAACATTTCAAAAATAAAAAAAAGAACACAGTGAAAGGGGAAGAGAAAGAGAGAGAAAGAAAAAAAAAACGACGGCAGTTAGTAAAAAACAGATTTGTTGAAAGTACCTTTGTGATGATTGCCCTTGCTACGCAGTATACAGATAACAACAATCGCAATAATAATTACTACGATGGCGCATATAACTGGTACCACGAGATTCATATTCGACAGAATGATGCGTATGGTTTCCTCAGCAGTGAGATCAGGAATATCGCGTGAGGGTGCAATCGTCCCTGTAACAACCACAATTTACGAAAAGAACGAACCAAAAAGCCATTTTTTGTTTATATTTCATTTGAATTTTTGTTGTGTTTTGTTTTGCTAATAAACATAAATTTGAACAAAAAAAAAACACATGTTTTCTTCCATTTTCTATTGGAACATGGTTTAAATCGGAATATTAAACTGTTTTTTTTTTAATCAATATAATCATTTTTATTTGTTTTTGTTTAACGTTTTTTTTTTTGGTTTTTTGTAACGAGAGTTTGATTTCGTATTTAAAAAATTGAATTAATTGCTGAAAGCGAAAAAAATAAAGAAAATCAAATGGGAACGGAATTAATCCATAGATTAAAAAAGAGAAAAGACATAGAGAAAGAGAGAATAAAAATTGTTGATTCATTTGGTAAAATTTGTGTGTGTTTTGTTGTCTTGTTTGTTTTCATCAGAGAAAGAAGCGAAAAATGAAAAGAAAGATATTTATCTATGTCGAAACGAAAAGAAAAAATCGCAAGTAAGAAAAGGATTCATATGGATGAGACGGATGCAAAATGAATTCAAAATGTAAAAAATATTGGATTATTATTTGTTGTTATTAAAAATTGAATCAGCTGTGTTTTTTTTTGTTGTTGTTGCATGAGGGGTAGGAATAATTCAGAGAATATGATTTGAGAACAAGTGTGATTAGTGTTTTTCATTGGAGTCGAACGAAAAGTTTATTTAAAAATGAAAATTTGCCAGAAAAAAATCAATGAAAACATACATGAGGATATGAGATGACTTGAAACATAACCGAAAAAAATCCATGATTTGCTAAAAACGATGAGGTGATTGGAACGTTGTTAACCTCTCAAAAAAAAAAATCAATTAAAAAAAAGACAAACGGGTTTGATGCATATGGAATATGATGAATGATGATTTGAATGTTTAGAGAATGACTGAACAGAAGTAAACAATTTAATTGAAAAAAGATTTAAATGCAAAAAAAGACAAAAAAGAATCGTTATTGTTCCGCTAATTCGAAATGATGTGGATCATCATATTTTTCTTCCAAAAAAAAATGATGGGTCCCTATTTTTTACGAACGAAAATTGACTTTTAAAATTTAGTCGAGTTTTTCTGCTTTTGTTTTCATTTTTCATTGTTTTTCTTTCGTTTTTTTTTTGTTTTGTTTATTGGTAAATAAAAATGATTTCTATTGTTGTTTGAATTGAGCCGAATTACGAAAATCGAACGGAAAATCTAAGAACATCAATTGACCGATTATTCAAATGAATGATAACAAATAAACGTATATACGAAAAATGAAATAATATTGATGTTGAGCTTATTGATTCATTGTCAGATAGCAATTGTAGGTTGTTTCAGGGACTCAGAATCACTGTCTGAGTGTGATATCAAATTTAGCTCCCACTTATAAATTAAATACTTTACATTCATTTAGTTGCAAAAAAAGTTGTTCTTTTTTTTCTGGTTTTCATAAACATAAATATAAGGAAAAATTCAACTGAATAGTTTTTTGATAAAATTGAAACAAAAAACAATATTTGTTGAATAACATACACATTTCTTAAACATATCGACAGACATTCTTCGTTTTTTTTTTCTGTACACTCTTTTGCTGTTCGCAAAGAAAACAGTTGAGTGGACTAAGTTGGTGTGTTTGTGTCTATGGTGGACTAATTGGTGTCTGTATAAATATATTTGGCGGCTATTGAAAGAGTGTGGGCATAATTGAATTTCGGTGGAAACATGGTCTAAAAGCTACACATTTAGTTTAGCCTCGGAAAAATTGAAATATCTACGGTTTTTTGTTGTTCGTGGAATAGGTGCGAAAATTCTACCATTTGATTTCTACAAAATAAACACAACAATTGAGTTCCAAATCAGAAAAAAAAATGCCTCAATTTGATTGAGTGTTTGAATGAATGTGTATGTGATTCAACTTGGTCATAAAATGGAACGAAACAAAAGAGAACACAGTCAAAGGACCATGAATGTAAAACAAAAACACATTTAAATTGCATGTTGATTATAAATGGGCTTATATGATGATATCGAAAAAAGACAATGAAACTCAAGAATGGCGTAAAAAAATCAAACGCAGAATTGGCGACAAATCATGAAACAAAATGGATGTTAAAAAAGGCAGTTTAAACTTAAAACTTCTAAGATAAATGGCATCAACTAAAGAATAATAACAACAACGAAAGAAAAAAAAAACATGTAAATGGATTGGTGTTTTAATGTTTGGTGTTTCTACTGTGTGTGTGTGTGTGTGTAAATGTTGGATGGTGGTGAATTCTTGATACCTGGCTGAGGAAACTTATGTGTGGGGGAGAATGAAACCAATTTTTGTTTTTCTTCTGGGGGGATATTGAAAATTAAACGAAAATTTCTGCTAAAAATGGCAAAAGACTTGAATGAAACACAAACCGGCCCGCGAAAAATTAAACCAAAAAGAAAAGCAAAGAAATTTGTTCAAGCTACAAAATGAATCAACTGAAGAGAAAACCGGGGAAACGAAGATCTGGGCCGGTTATTCGACTGATTATTTACATAACGAAAAATCAAATCAAACAAATAAAAATGATTCTGTTTTTAATTTTGCATACTTTTTTTTTGGTGAAGCTGTGATTGAGCGCACAGTTTTTGTTTCTGTCTCTAAATTACTCAGGATTTTATACAGATTAAATACAAATTCTACAATTGAAGTGATCTCGTAAGCGATTGCAGCGCAATTTGTGTAATGTGTTTTTGGGCAAATGCTGTGCACGCTTCGGAGATCATCATCGAGTTGCATTCGTATTTTCAGGCGAGCTCAATCAACATTTCATCAAGACCGATACCGATATTCAATTTCTCACTGTAATACGAATGCAGTTTTAAACAGCGATTTGTACAAAGAAAATTTCGTGTGTTTTTTTTTCTCTCTTTTTGGGAAGAACGTGGTACCAATGCATATTCATTTATGTTCTGCATACGTTTGTCATGAGCAATTTTTCTTTGTTTGTTGAAAAATGTACGAGAAAACAGCGCATGTCCATAAATGGGCGATTTTGTGAACATTTCGTTCCAATTTGCAATTTTCGATTGCCATTTAATTTCAACCGCGAGAGCTGCAGTTTACCTCGAGTACATTTTTCAACTATACAAATTGTATTTTGAACAGAAAGCAAATACCTCCGGTCACGGTCAATGTGGCAAATTCATACTCAGCTACTGTGAAACCGGCGCTATTGTGAGCTGTAATTCGAACATTGTACCATGTGGCTGGTTCTAAATCGAGCACCACAAAATTACCGCCGGGTTTCACATTATTCGAAATTTGATTCCATTCAATGTGATCCCTGAAATGATGCAACCATTTAGTGAATGTGGCGCATTTTGAATGGTTTTTACAAAATCGAACAGGTTTTGGTGTGAAATATACTTTTTCTTGTGTTCAACAACGAAATGTGACATTCGGCAGCTGCCATCCTTCCATGTGGGTAGATGCAATGTCACCGAATTCGATGATGGCTCAATGAATTTGGAATTCTCTGGCATTATTGGTTTCGATCCTTTGGTCCGTGTGTTCAAAATGTCTGAGGCTTCGCCGGCACCAATGCTGGTTGATAAAAAAGGAAAATTATTCAATCAAGTCAAGAAAAAAATATTCAAATTTAGTTGAAAGAAACAAAAAATTCAAAAAAAAAAGATTTTCAACAAATATCTGATTAATGTTTATGGAAAATCTTCCTACCTGTTATATCCAGTAGCATAGACTTGATAACGTGAGCCACAGAACAGACTTTCGATTGTGTATTTCTGTGCATCAACAGCCACTTCAACTGTTTCCCAGTCACCAAACTCCGGTTTGTAGTGCAATGTGTAACCATGAATTGGTGCTGAGTCCATTTCATGTGGTTTCAATTTCAGTGTTAGTGAATCAGTCGTTGTTGCGGTCAATGTCACTTGCGGTGATTGTGGTGGAGCTGAAAAAGGATTTAAATTAGTATATGGTCATAATCATAATTGAAGACCACTTCATATAATTAAATGACTGTAAATAATACCTAAAACCGTCAATTTGTGTGTTATTGAGTCTTTGGCAATTGAATTCTCTGCAACGCATGTATAATCACCGGCATCTTGTCGAATAACATCTTTGATGAAGAGTGTTCCTTGTGCAAGAATTCGCATACGTTCATTTGGTACGAAATCGGCGCCTTTTACCTGCAATTTCAAAAAGAAAATTTTGATTTTAGTCTTCGCTTTCGATTCATGCAATCGATAATTTGATTTTAGAAAGACTGTAATGATACGCACCTTCCATGTGATATTTGGTGTGGGTGAACCGACAGCGAGACAAGGTAATTTGGCATCTTCTTTGAATGTGGCAATGAATGTGTCATCGAATGAGGCAATTTTGGCCGGTACTTTATCGCTCGGTATGGAAATAACGCTCTTTGACTGTTGTCCTTCGCCAATATTTGTGCTGGCTGTCACCCAGAACTCGTATGGTTTGTTCATCTCAAGACCGGATGCTTCGAAGCTCATTTGATATGCTGGCACTTTTTCCTTCTTTGG
Source organism: Sitodiplosis mosellana (assembly GCF_009176505.1). Lineage (NCBI taxonomy): Eukaryota > Metazoa > Arthropoda > Insecta > Diptera > Cecidomyiidae > Sitodiplosis > Sitodiplosis mosellana. The sequence goes on along the minus strand of NW_022601432.1, from coordinate 4,585,557 downwards.
TTCGGCTTCGCTTCCTTCTTCGCGCGAGTAAACAGTATATTGTGAAATGATTCCGTTTGGTTGTGTCGGTGGTCGCCATGATACCAAAATTGCTTGTGCACCATATACCAAAGCCTTGACAGCAGTTGGAGCCTCAGGAACTGTGAAAGAGTGAGAAAATTCATTAAATTATTTTTCAAAGAAAAAAAAACCCCTTTTTTTAATTTGATTCCAACTTACCATCCTGTTCTGTTTGACAATGAATTGGAGAACTTCGTACACCGTCACCGCCGGTTGTTGTGGCCAACACTTGCATCGTATAATTCGTGTACTTTTTCAAGCCGTGCAAAACCGTATCGCTGGAGGCAGTTTTCTTATAATTTTTGTTCTTGTCATCGTACCACAGTTCGCTTGGTGCATAAACCACTTTGTATCCTTTGATAAGACCGTTGGCCGATTCAAGCGGTGGACTGACCCATGACACGCGAATCGTTTGTGAGGTGAGCGTTGTGCACATTGTATCGCTTGGCGGTTGGTCTGGTGTACCTTCAGCAGTGTATTGTTTTTCTTCGTCACTCATTGGACCGGCACCAACTTTATTGTACGCTTGAATGATAACCGAGTATTGTGTGTACGTTTTCAAATTTGTCAATTCCAAACTGTATTCTTTGCCCTCTTCCATTGAGTATTTCACTTCTTCGAAATAGTATGAACTGTTCGAGCTGGACAATTTGTAGCCAACGTAGTATCCCAAAATTTCACCATTCCAATCGGAACGTGGTGGTGCTTTCCATGTAACGCGCAACGATGTCTGTGAAGTGGGTTCGACTTTGATGTTTTGAGGTTTGCCCGATGGAGCCTCTTCGGCAGTGATGATTGGAACGACTTCCGATGAATCGGATACACCAATTTCATTCTCAGCAACGATGCGGAAATTGTATGTGGTGGCTGGACTCAATTGTTGCACTTGAGCTTCGTTTGTATGACCCGGCACAATGACTCGATCAACATCATGTTCCCATGAACCGCGAGACGTTTTAAATTCAATGATATAACGTTTGAGTGGTGAATTGCCATCGTATGGTTTGGCCCAGCTCAATTGCACTGTTCGACCCGATTTATCCAAGACTTTCAAAGCGTATGGCATTTCTGGCACTTCTTGAATGATCATGTTGATGCTAGCATCGTCACTACCGAATGCATTTGTGGCAACACAGGTGAACAAAGCCGAATCCGTGCGTTCAGTGCGTTTGATTGACAGTGAGGACATAACACCGGTGGCCAGAATCTCTTCGCGAATTGTGTATCGATTGTCGGTTTTTGGGTCCAAACGCATGTTATTCATATTCCATAAGATGCCAATTGGTTTTTCGCCCTTTGCTTCGCATTGCAAAACAGCCGGTTCACCACGACGAGCAGTTTGATTTCGTAGTTTTTCAGCAAATTCCGGTGGAGCCTGGACACTGATCAAAATCACCGCACTCAAACCAGATCCAATGCCATTGATCGCCTCGCACAAATAGTATCCTTCGTTATTTTTCTGAATGTTGTTGATGTACAAAGTTCCCTCATCCACACGAATGTTATCGTTTGCCTTCATGTCCTTGTATTCACCAGGAGTATCACCTGAAATTGATGGAAATTCATTTTATTGTCGTGTTTTTGTGGGAAATAATTGGGTTTGGTGTAAGAGTTGAATACTTACCAACAGCTTTCTTCCAAACAATTTGTGGCTTCGGGAAACCATCGGATTTGCATTCCACCTTGGCATTTGAACCTTGAGCAAAGGCCTTGTCGGTTGGCTCCAAAATCCATCTTGGTGGTACTGTTCAAGTGATTCAATTGGAAAAATTGCAACGAATTAGTCATCATATTCATTTTTTTTTAAATGCATTTAATTCACGATTCAACAACATTTTGAACTCCTTTTATATTTGAATATTTCTTTTGTAACTGAATATCGCTTGCTTTTTGTCATTTATTAATATTATTTACTCAATTGAAAAAGACGATTCTTTTTCAAGCATTTAACATTAATTTTTTTTTTAAATGAATGCGAACCAGTTACAATGGACAATTCAAATATAAAAACTCGAATCAGAATTTGAATTTTGGTTTGATTTTTTTACCTAAACCAATCCTAAACCAGTCTTGATATGAAAAAAAAATATTTAACATTCCTTTTTGATATTTTTTTTTAAATTTCAAATGAAATTGTTGAAATTCAAATTCTGTTTCGATTAAATGAAGGAATTATGAGAAAAGTGGCAGATACATCAGATTTTGAACCCAATAATGACGAAATGGAACAATTTTGTTCATATCATTTTTTTTTAATGCGAAAAATTCAATTTCATGTGGAAAAATTCAAAAAAAAATTAGAACAAAAATTTAAAAAACAAATTCTCAATCAGAACCGAAAATTGAGTTATATTCGTCCAATTCTGAGTGAATATCTGATGATTTCAGCACATTTTTTTCATAAAACCTTCTTTCGGAAGTTGATTCTACATAAAAGAACAAAATCATGTAAAAGTGAAAAATTTGGAGTGATTTTTCGTAATTTGTTTTTTTTTGCGATTTAAATCGTTGTGCAAATGCGAATGCATCCAAATCATTTGCTTTTACTTAAACACAAACCATGCAATAGCTACAAAATTATAAGCAACAAAAAGCCCAAATAAACTGAAATGAAATGTGTTAGGAGAAATAATAAAGAAAATGAAATTGTTAGAAACCAAACCAAAGTGAAAGGCCACATCAATATCGAGAATCAGAAAGATAGAGTCTTTCGTTTGTATCAATATTTTACACTTTCTGATGTTTCGATACGGTGTTTTAGCATGCAAAAGAAAATTAAATACTCAACCAAAGTCAAAATCAAGAAACTAAAGAGAATAAGTAAGGAAATTGGGAGTGGAAGGGGTTTGGGAAAGGAATGGATGATATTCTGGACGATCTGTTTGGTGTGAGCGTGTGTAGCGTTACGATTGTTATGGATATTTTTCTTTTCAATTTCGAAATGGCTTTGATCACTTGAGTCGGCAAGCAACTGTGTGTATGTGTCGTTTCATTTCCTCTCTCTCTCTCTCTCTCTCTCTCTCTCTCTCTCTCTCTCTCTCTCTTTCAAAATGCAATCAATTCGAATGCATCAAATGTATGTGAATGTAAAACAATGATGATCATTGTGTGACTTAGCAAATGTATCGGCTGTGTTTTTGTTATCGTTTCAAAATGTGCGGCATACAAATGTGATCGAATTGCATGGTATGCGACTGCGTATGAAAACATGATTGTCGACGTGCAATTATTTGATCGATGAATCAACATTTCAAATGTTTTGTTAGACTTAAAATAAACTCATTCAAATTAAAAGCAATGTGTGATGAAATGAAAACGGAATTGTTAAAGGATTTTAAAATCATAAGAAAATATGGACTGGATGATTGTTGGTGGATTTGATAAATGCGAAAACCTCGACGGAGATGAAAACAACATCAATTTGGTGGAAAAAAATTCGATTCAATTCCGGCCATTCTGACCCATTTTTGATGACCACGAACGCTTTTGAATGGCACCATTGATTCGATATGATTTTCAGTGTTCGGCTTCGATTGAATTAAATTTTTCGGAAAATATCTCTGTTTGCAGTTTCATCAACAAAATGGCTTTGGACATGAAGATAGGCATCGCTAAAGTGAAGATAAAGTTTTTAAAACCGAATATTTTCGCGCCTCGGAATCGATTCTAAAACCTCCGATGACATGAAAATTGTTGTTTTTATGGTAAAACGATGGAAAACTTTTGAATTTTGAAGATTTTGGCAAAACAAAAATTTAAAGGTTTTCTAGTACGAGAGTACTTCTTCCTTTGCGCAAAATTGAAGCTTATTCTTCTAAAAGAATCCTCGATGGCGTCAGGGAACGAAAAAATACGGCTCCATTCACAGAGTTTTGATTATGGGACACACTGAGCAACAGTTCGATTGCTTGGTTCGATCGAAAGGAAAAGGATAAATAAAAACCGAAATCAAACTATAGTAGACCAGAGTGATTCGAAACGATGAAAAGTTGAATTTCAATCAAAAGTTTATGTGTTGACATGAAAACTTTGCGTTATTCGTCGTTCGCATTGGAATATTCGGAAAAAATTTGCCAATTCAACTGTTCTACGTTCAAATAAATTATATCACAAACAAAATAAAACTAATGAAAAAAAAGAGAAACTAAAAAAACAACAAACAAACAAAATGGTTGGTTCAGCGAGTTTAAGCGACATTTTTGAAGCGCGTATTTTTTGCGTGTGAAAGAGACTGAGTGAAAATTGAATGAGCAAACACAAACCCCGTATAGACAGTGTTGTTGTAATGCTTGCACGCCCGGCTACATTCGATCCGATGCAACTATAGTTTCCCGAATGTGCACCGGAAACGGAATCGATGTTCAGCGAACTGCTTCGTTTGCCATGCATCAGTATTGTGACACCGTCAATATATGTGATCGGTTCATCGTTGAAGTACCACGTGATGTTGTATGGAAAGTCACCGTGCACCACTGCACAAGTCAATTGAAAATAATCGCCCAAATGTAATGGCTCATCGGAAATGCCAAATGGTGCTAGTTTTGGTGGTACTGTAAACAAAATGAGAACACATTCGTTTGAAATGCGCATCGAAGTGCTTATTGTATTTGTGATCGATCGGCCATAATGACACGCGTTTGTATCACTTGAATTATAGTGTTTGTGTGTGTGTGTGAGAGAGAGTGTGTGTTTAATGTGTATGCCAACCCTTTTGTCTATTTCACCAATTGGCACTTATGTGTTTATTCGAATCACCCATGAAAATCGAAGCAGAAATATTGGGATGAAGAAATTCTAAACAAAGTAGCAAATTATAAACTAGAAATAAAAAGCCAAACCAAAAACACCAAATAAAATATGTAACAAACGAAACCAAAACGGAAAACGAAAGAAAAAATTAAGAAGAGAAAGTAAAATTTTCGAACCATTGACAACGAGTGCCACACTGTGATTCGTAATTCCGGCTGCGTTTTTTCCAAAACATGAATAATTTCCCGCATGATAATCACGAATCGATTCAATCGTTAAGACACTGCTTCGTGAGCCCATTTTCGAGATGAGCAACTCAGTATTGCCCTCAATGATGCGATCATTGAATTTCCAGTAGATTGAAATGGGCAAATCACCGTGCATTATTGAGCATTGCACCGAGAAATAATCACCGGGGTAGAATGCATCCGAACCGGGTGAGAATGGAGTGATTTTCGGCAATACTGGAAATCAAGTCAATTTTTTCTTTTCTTTCATTTCATTTTCATTAATATATAAAGTGAATTTGAATATTTGACGCAATTTCATTTCGCAATCATGTTAAAATGTGTTGAATTTCACAGTTCACAAGAGAAATGTGGAGGAAGACTGAGAAGCAGAAGAATCGAGACCATTTCAAACAGATTTCCATAACAATAGAAGAATCAGTGTGGGAGTTTGGGACGACTGCTTAAAGAATAAATTGAAACCACTTATACTATGGACATAGGACGTTTCAAGAACGATTCTAGAAAGCCTGTAGAAAAATAGAGACAACGGTCGAAACACACCGATCACTTTAAGTTCAGTTGTATAGTTTGTGCTGCCCGCCCCGTTCTTCCCATGACATGTGTATTGACCAGCGTGATGTCCGTTAACGCTATCGATGGTGAGAACGCTGGTACGTTTGCCCAATTTCGAAATACTTACATCCATGTCAGGTGTTATGGGTTGATTGTTATACGTCCAAAAAATGTTCAATGGTAAATCACCATCGGAAATTGCGCATGTAATCGATAGGAATTGATCCATGTGAGCCGGCTTATCGCCCAACGCGAATGGAACGATCACTGGCATAACTGATGTTGAAGGAGAAAACCATAATTGTTTCATGAAAATCAGAATATGGAAGGCAGACTGACCATTTGATGGTTTTTTTTTTTCATCGAAAGCTCTGGAGCAAACGACTTCAAGTGTTGAATTCATTGATCGAAGAAAAAATTCGCGAATTTAAACTTTTTTCCGAGTCAAATGTGTATTGAAACCATTTTTCCATACGCAATAAATCATTTCATGGATGAAAATCAAATGCAAGGATAGTTTGGGATGGGATAAAATGAGAAATAAACATAAACTACACGAAAAGAATCAGCCGTTTTGATTGTTGCCTAGTAGTACCATTGACGATAAGTTCAGCGGTGAAATTGACCATTGTAGCACTGAATTGACCGTTGTAGTTTGATGCGCGACACGTAAAGTTACCCACATGTTGGTCAGTGACTGAGTCAATGGTTAGAACGGAATTTCGTTTGCCCATTTTGGCCGTTGTGATGCCAGCCACTTCGCTGACCGGTCGACCATTGTACAGCCACCGAAACTCGATTGGTAGATCGCCCGAAGTCACTAAGCATTGCACACTAGCCGAATCGCCGAAATTCGATGGCTCTTCACCGAAATCGAAATGAGCGATTTTTGGTGGCACTTTTTTTTTGGATATAAACAAAATTTGGATGGTTAAGAATTCACTAAACATATGGAAAATAGTAAGAATTTAATTGTTAACTTAATCAACAAAAAAAAGTAATTGTTTCGACAGATGCACTCTTTTCTCGCCATTCTAAATACCATTAACGATGAGTTGCGAAGTGTAATTAATCGATGCTGCTTGATTAGATGCTTCGCAAGTGTATAGCCCCGCATGTTTTCCCGTCACCGAATCGATATTAAGCACCGAATTGCGATTGCCCAATTTCACCGTTGTGATGCCAGCAAATTCTTTGACGGGCCGATTATTGAAAAACCATTTAAAGGAAATTGGCATATCGCCAGTTGTGACAAGACATGCAACACTAGCCGAATCAGCGAAATTCGATGGCTCTTCACCAAAGTCGAATGGAGCGATTTTTGGTGGCACTACAATTGATTCAAATGAAACCGATTAATTTAACGATGGAGAAAAAAAATGTGTCGATCGAGGGATAGGGACAAGGTTACAATATAATGAAGAAAAAGCCATAAAAATTTAAACAAAAATTTGTAGAATGCTGGTTCTTCTTTTCTTTATACCCTTAACAATCAATTCGGCGGTATAGTTCAAAGAATTAGCGCTGTTCGATGATTCACAGGTATATTGACCGCTGTGCTTTCCCGTTACGGAATCAATATTCAACACCGAATTTCGATTGCCCAATTTCACCGTTGTTATTCCCGAGTACTCTTTCACTGGGCGTCCATTGAAATACCATTTGAAATCAATGGGCAAATCGCCGGACGTTACCAAACACTGTACACTAGCCGAATCGCCAAAATTGGACGGTTTATCGCCGAAATTGAAATGAGCAATTGATGGCGGAACTGTATGTTGTTGTCAGGTCAATGTGTGGGTGTTGTTGAACGAATGGAAAACACAAAATATTGGAATATTATTGAAAATAAGATGAAAGAAAAGAGAGCATAAAGTTCCCAGAAAGAATGAAAAGAAATCATTTTTGATGAAGAAAATCCGCCAAAATAAAACCGAACAACATTTACTCGAGCTAAAATGTTAAAATTAGGATTTCGCCTCCTCATTTACCATTAACAATTAGAGCAGCGCTGTAACGATCGATTCCTGCCTCATTTTGAACCATACAGGTATAGTTACCCATATGCTTACCACTGACCGCGTCAATGGTTAATGCATACGTTCGTTTGCCTAATTTTACCGTTGAAATGCCAAATATCTCCGAAACGGGCCGTTCATTGAACAACCACTTGAATTCAATGGGAAAATCACCCGATGTTACCAAACACTGAACACTAGCCGAATCACCGGAATTTGATGGTTCATTGCCAAAGTCGAATGGTGCTATTTTCGGTGTTACTGTTCGTCAAAATGTTCGAAAAAAAAATTGTTCATTTTAATGCGGCCACACTTAGGAAACGATGATTTATTTTTTGGGATGGGATTTCTGGATATAAAAACAATAGACTAATACACGAACGGTAACAATATTCGAAGCTTAATAACAAAGATAACATCATTGGTCATTCTAACCATTGACCATCAACTCTGAAGTAAATTCAACCGATGCTGCTTGATTCTGGACTCGACAGGTGTAGTTACCCCTGTGTGCTGCTTTCAGAGCATCAATTGTCAGTGCGCTGATGCGTTTACCTCGTTTTTCCGTTAAAATATCTTGATTTGGCTCAATCGGAACGCGATTTAACAGCCAAATGAAATTAATGGGTAAATCACCGCCAGACACGGTACACGTTACTGAAACGGTCTCATCATAATTCATTGCTTCGTCGCCGAACGAAAATGGAACTATCTTTGGCGGCACTGTTTGATTCAAGTTATGAAAGAGGTTTGATCAAAAAATAAGGTTCATTTGAAGAGTAATCAATCGAAAAAGAAAATTAACCGAAAATTAATTCTAGTGTTTAGTTGGTCCCTAGTATTTGTGAATTAATTGGAATCAATTGTTCACGAAGATTGTATTGAGTTGTATGTTGTGTGTATATTTACAAAGGGAATAAAAAAAAGAAGGAATGAATATGTTAAAATACTAAACAGAAACGAAATAACGGACTACGGAGAAATGCACAAACAACAATCAAAAAGAAACTTAATCGTAACATTCGACGTTGTGAATTGTGCTTGTGTGCACAAATAAGCTAACCATTCACAATTAATTCGGATGAATGCGCAACGATGCCAGCTGCATTTTCAGCATTGCAACTATAATTTCCAGCATGTTTTGCTTTCAACGATTCAATCATCAAGACATTGATGCGTTTGCCACGAGTTTCCGTTAAAATTTCATGCCACGATTCAATTTCACCGCCATTCAATGTCCATCGCACATTTATGGGTAGATCACCGCCGGATATTGTGCACGAAATGGACACTGGTTCATCCTGATTCATGGGCTCATCACCAAAGGAAAACGGGGTGATTTTTGGCGGTACTATGTATTAAAAACATTTCCGAGAAAAAAAAAATGATAAAACTTCGTACAAATGATCCAAACAGTGGGTGGAAGGGAAACAGAGGGAGGAAATCAAACAGAAGAAAAATCATCTAAAACTAAACAATTTGTTACTTTGCCATTCACACAGAACAACTTAAGCCGACTTTTTCGTCAAAGTAACACAAACCATTGACCGAAAGAAGAGCCGAATGTTCAGATAGGCCGGCAGTATTTTTGGCCCGGCACGAATACAGTCCAGCATGGTGACCGGACACCGATTCAATCGACAGCACATGAATACGCTTTCCAATTTTTGACAATGACACATCATGCATTTGCTCAATGGATTGATTGTTCAGCAGCCATGTTATAGTCATTGGTAAATCACCGCCCAATATTGTGCACTGAACCGATGCCGGTTCACCGAAATTCAATGGTTCTTCACCAAAATCGAACGGCGATATTTTCGGCGGCACTAAATTCCCATTGCCAATCAGATCAGAATCGCATAACATAAACGTCGATGGAATAACATAAACATTTTTTTTTTGGGGGGTTAAAGGATGATAAAAATACATAAACTAGAATTTAAAACCATTGAAATAGCATCCTTTTCAACTGATGAAACACAAATATTCCTAATCATTTCAACACATAACTAAAACTAGCAAAATGCCATGTGACAACCCACACAAAGAGAGTGAATAGTTATCACAGTTACAACACACGAACCGATAACAATGAGCGGTGCTGTAAACTCAGCCGTGCCAGCTCGATTTTTTCCAAAACATGTATAGTTTCCACGATGGTCTGCCTTAACCGATTCGATTGATAGTACATGGATTCGTTTGCCAATTTTTGCCGTCGTTACTTCCAAATGCGGTGGAATTTTGATGCCGTTCAACATCCATTGAACAGTCATTGGCAAATCACCGCCAGATATCGTACACTGTACCGATGCCGATTCGCCGAATTTTAATGGCTCGTCGCCAAATGAAAACGTCGCTATTTTCGGTGGTTCTAATCAAACGATACATAAAACCACATGAACATATTTTCACCGCTAACAAATTGTATTCAAACAAAATCCTGTGAACCAAACGAATTGCCGTATCTATTTTATCCTCAAAGTACATTCAAATTGCCGCAAGCATTGCGCGCCGTTTCAGTTTTGACTGTATGAGTTTTGATTTTTTTTCTTGGAAAATGAATGGTGCTTGTCATGGAATTCACATCATTACATGCATTTTGAATTTGATATGCAGAGTTTTTTTTATTGAGATTAGTTGAGTGTCGATTCAAGTGCATTTTGTGAATGTTGCCATTTGATCGATGTTGCGTTAGTGAATTGATTCAAGTAAGAGTAGTAGAAGCGTATTGAAAGTGAAAATGGATTTTAGTCGACGCACGACATGTGCTCACATTCTTTTTTTTATTTAAATTTGCTCGATGCAAAACGATGTGCTTTTGACCTGGATGAGTTTTTTTTTTGATTTCAACTACTACTGTGTGTATATGTGAAAATATGTTATTCTAATGATATTCGAAGCCAGTTTTAGAAATTGAATCGGTTGCTATTCGACTCGATTCCATTGTTTGTTAAAATGTCAATCAAATTGAATATTTAAACTTAGTTTTGAGGTTACACTTTGCCGCTTATACATCTCATTTACCATTCACTGTGATATTCGTTGAATAGCTGGATGAGCCTACATTGTTCGTAGCCATGCATGTGTATGTGCCGCTATGCGAAGCGGTCGCATTTGATATCGACAGCAGGCTTGATTTATCCGAAATGCGTTTTGTATTGATTTGAATGTCACGTGAATCGTCAAAACCGCGAAAATTCCATTTGATGACGATTGGCTTATCACCCTTGGATATTTGACAAAATAGATTGAATGCATCGCCAACATTGACAATCTCATCGTAGGAAAATGGTATAATCGACGGTATAACTATGGGAAATGAAATTGAATATGAATTCAAAGCACCGAATTTCAAAGCGCGCAAATCGATAGTTTAATGAGGTTGAAAACTTAGAGAAAAGGACATAAAAATAATAATTAAATCAAATGAAAACCAAATCTTTCTAAATTCTATCTGCCAAGCGAAGGATATTTTCTTTTTCTATTAACCATTGACGTAAAGATGTGCTGTGTAGTTGACTTTTCCTGCTTTGTTCTCCACAACACACTGATAATCGCCACTGTTTTGATCTTTAACCGATGGTATTGTTAGCAAACTGATGCGATCTCCGATTTTATTTGTTAGCACGCCCAAATGCGAGAACATTGGACGCGCATTGTGCAGCCACTTGATCGTTAGTGGCAAATCACCTTTCGATGCGTGACACGTCAACTGTACACTGTCACCCGAATTGGCCTCCTCTTCGAATGCGAACGGGTGAATGTGTGGTAAAACTGGCACAGAACAATCGTAGAGGAGATTTATTTGTTTTGAATGTGAGAAGTAACGGAAGAACGAAAGAAAAATGAAACAATAGTGATGCAAAAATCCCAAGCAGCAACGAAAATAACGACAATGAAATCAACATATTTTAGCATTATGTTGATATTTTCCACGCATTGAACCAATATGTGGATCAATTTCAATTACAAATTATGGAGAACATTGGCCGCCATACACGATCGAATTTAACCACTTTCCATCTGGAGGAATGCATTTATGGGCAATGACGAAAAAAAAAATCACATTCGAGCAAAATGGACCTGTATCAGATTTCCTTCTTATCGAACACGGAAGATTTCCTCTGATCATTTCGGACTTTCTTCCAAACATTTTGTCGACCCAATTTGGGAATCAACAATCGGCCCAAAATGGACATTTTGTTACGACCAAATTTTTCGTTTTGTAAACACACCGTCTAATTTAGGCGAATTATTCCCAAAGAGTGTACTGAGTTGAATGTTGTGTATATATTTACAAAGGGAATTAAAAAAAAGAAGGGATGAAAATGTTGAAATACCAAACAGAAACGAAATAAAGGACTACGGAGAAATGCACAAACAACAATCAAAAAGAAACTTAATCGTAACAATCGACGTTGTGAAATGTGTTTGTGTCACAAATAAGCTAACCATTGACCATCAACTCTGAAGTAAATTCAAACAATCCAGCATCATTTTGAACTCTACAGGTGTAGTTTCCTCGATGTGCTGCTTTCAATGAGTCAATCATTAGGACACTAATGCGTTTGCCACGTTTTTCCGTTAAAATCTCCTGATTAGGCTCAATTGGAACGCGATTCAACAACCAGATAAAATTAATTGGCAAATCACCACCGGACACAGTACACGTCGCTGAGACAGTCTCATCGTAGTTCAATGCTTCGTCGCTGAACGAAAACGGTATGATTTTCGGTGGCACTACGCAATCGATTTTTGAAATACATTGAAATGTTATTCAATATTTAACGCAAGTATTTTGTTTTAGTTGATTCGATTTTATTTTTTGTAATAATTTGATGCAGTCGACTTGAGCAATAAAAAAGTCACCTTGAAGCCGACGTAGATCTCCTTATTCTATAATAAGAAGAAGATGATCTCTATAGACCACCATTTTGATTTCGATAATGGGACAGGATTTTGGATGTGTCTAAATAAATCATCAAGAATGCGAAAGCAAACACAACACAATATTATAATTATTCAATTGACCCAATGCTCTAACCATTAACAATCAATTGTGATGTATATTCAACCGAACCAGCCGGATAATTCGATAAAGCTGCGGCGCATGTATAATTTCCAGAATTCTCGGCCGTTACGGATGGTATGGTCAAAAAGCTGGATCGATCGCCCAATTTCGATGTGAGAATGTTTAAATGGGCAAACAATGGGTTGTCATTGAATAGCCATTTGATTTTTAACGGTAAATCACCTTTGGCTACGTGACAACTTATTTGAACGCTATCGCCAAAATTCACATTACCATCAAATGCAAACGGATTGATGTGAGGTAAAACTATGATAAAAACGAATAATTGTCATGGATTATGATGGATTGAACGGAAGAGGTGTTTGTTTGGAAAATTAATTTAAATCAAAATGTTCACAAATCTAAACAAAAAACGACAGCAAGTTGTTGTTGTTGATCGCTTGAAAATAGCGATTTCTCTCGCATTGGTTGAGGGTGTGTTAGAAAACAAACCGTTAACTTGCAACTCGGCTGAATGCTCAGCGGTTCCGGCTTGATTGTTTGCAATGCACTTGAATACGCCACGATGTATTCCTTCCACGCTATTGATATTCAATGAACTGGTTCGTTGATTTAGTTTTACGATTGTGATACCATTTTCGCCGGACACAAGTGGCGATGAATTTAAAACCCAGCGAATATCAATCGGTAGATCGCCCTTGTTCGCCATACATTGAATTCCAACACTATCGCCAGTGTTAGTTGGTTCATCACCAAGCAATGAATCAAATGGCATAATTTGTGGTGGAACTAGATCGATTATCGAAGAATAAAATTTCGTGAAACACAAAGAGAAAAAGTGAGAGCAGAAAAAAAAATTGCCACCGAAACTTGTCCAGATTCATGGAATGAGGAAGAATAAACAAGACCGAGAACAAAAAACAAAAATCTAGGATTAATACAACAAAGAGACAACAAAGCACGTATGAACACAAAGGATCGCGCTTTTTTCATTCGCTGCGCTACTATTTTGTTGAAGTTGTACCGTTAACGCTGAGCTCAGACGCATATGTATCGGAACCGGCCATATTTTCTGCGATGCATTTGATCACACCGCGATGCTCTTTTTCCACCGATGCAATATTCAAAACGCTCGATTTGGCTGACAACTTGTTAATGGTGATGCCATTCTCACCCGTAATGATGGGTTCATTGTTCAATGTCCAT
>NW_022601432.1:4527018-4571676 GCF_009176505.1 Sitodiplosis mosellana | reverse complement strand
GTGGAATAATCAGGATGAAAAAACAAAATGATACATTTCAACTAAAAGCACGCTTTTGCTGCAGCATTTACAAATATAATTAGTATAATTTGGTATCTATCTCTCTGTGTATGAGTGTGTGTGTGTGTGCTATATACCATTTACGCGTAGTTCAGCAGAGTGTTCGATACGACCGGCTTTATTTTCAGCTACACATCGATAATGACCTCGATGATATGCGGTCACAGCTTCAATCGTCAGCTGACTAATGCGTGGCGATGTCATCACCACATGAACACCCGTCTCAATCGTTGTAATTGGTGACTCATTGAAGTACCATGTGATTTTCATCGGTAAATCACCCTTCAATGCCATACACTGTACAGCGGCCACATCATCCGTATTCAATGGATCGTCGCCGAATGTGAATGGTAACAATTGTGGAATTACTTTGAAAAATGAAAAGAGAACCGGGAAAAGGTGCGAATTTTTATTTTTCAATTTGTATTTGTAGCAACAGCAGCACACAACCAATGAATATGGTTGAAAAAAATGTAGGTAGCGAGGATGAAAACACAAAATGATAAAAAATGAATCAAGGGAGGGAAAAAAAGTAACTCAAATGAGAAATCTCGGCTAAAATTCCACAAATGTTCGATGTTTTTCGTTCGTTTCGGAATATGAGTAGTACCATTAACCCAGAGCGATGTTGTATAGTTTGATGATCCACCGGAATTCTCCGAAATACATGTATAGTTCCCGCTGTGACGATCCCGAACTGATTCGATACTTAGAATGCTGATGCGTTGATTGGTTCGACTAATCGATACACCGTCATTTGAGTAAATCAATTGATTGTTGCGCATCCATGTGATTTTCAACGGTAAATCACCTTTGTTAACGGTACACGAAGCCGATACCATATCCATGGCATTGATCTCTTCTTGACCAAAGTCGAACGGAACGATTTGTGGCAATACTATACGTTTCGTTTTCGGAGTAAAATGTAAACTTACTAATCTCAGCTTGAAATTGATGATTCGACAAATTGATTTGAATAAAAATATTCCCAACGAAGAAGAACTTGAACATTTTCTACCAATGCGGTGGTAGACCTCAACAAATAAAACTTTCCAACCACGAATCTCCTATGAGAAAACTTTGAACCCTAATCGAAGACAACTCAAATACCTTGCGATGACATCGTCTTCCCTCAATTTTTCAAGACGTTTTGACGAAGGATTAAAACATTTTTTGGCATTTTTTTTTTCATTCGCACACACTGAAAAGAGGTTGTTATCTGACTTTCTTGACGCGTAAATAGAAAGTTTCTTTTTTCTTGTAAAATATTTATTTTGAATTTAGCACACGAACTTGAATTCAATCGAAAATGTGAAAACGTTGCCATGGATAAATTTGTTCGAACAAATTTCCTGTTTAACTGTCTGAAGTTATGGTGGTTACAAACCTCTTTCCAGTGATTCAGCGAATGGAATAAACTTTTCATGAATATGGATTTCGACGAACTTACCCATTACTTGAACTTCTAATGCACCACGAGCACTGTATCCTTCCGCATTTTTGGCCACACACGTGTAGGTTGCTTGATCGGAGTTTCGTTCGACATTTTCAATGATGAGAGTTCCATTCGGGAAGACTTTTTGCTTTCGGTTGATTGGCAATGCACGGTTATCTGTTGAAAATTGCAGAATGGGTTGAAGTTTAATTTTCAGTTTGCATAATGTGTGATGCGTTTCATGAAATATCAGCTTAATTAAATTATTTCTAAGGATGAACACAAATTGAGCTTCTTTTGGAACATGACATTAAACATTTTAAATCCAAAAAACACTCATGTGTTTAAAATTGAAACTCTTAATTTACCGCGTTCCCAAACGATGGACTTAATTGGATAGCCAGCAACTGGGCATGTAACAACAAGCGTTTCACCGGCGACGATAGCCTTCTTTTCCATTGGACGAATATATGGTAAACCGTAGACATTGATTTTGGCCGAATGTTCAGCTGTGCCGACTTTGCTGCTCGCAAAACATTTGTACAAACCACCATCGTTAGCATGGATCGAGGTGATGTTCAAGTATGAAACCACATCGCCGTTCACAGTTACATATTGGCCGACTTGGTAGCGTTCATTGTTTGAAATTTTCTTTCCGTCCAATTCCCATGAGATTTCCGGTGTTGGATTGCCACCGCCAATACATTTTCTGAAAATTTGAATGAATATTGGGTCAATGTGCTTAACTGAAACAACTCTTTTACTTGATAGGATTTTATTGCACTCACAAAAATACTGGTGGTCCAGGGCGAAGAGTTTCCTCGGTAAATGCATGTCGAATGACTGGTGGATCGACTGTGAGTAAAGAAGAGAAGAATGATTAGTAAATCAATTCAAGTATGATGAAAAAACCCATTGCCAGGTATTCATCCAAAAAAATGTAATTCATTGAGTTTCAATAATACTTACATCTTCCTCCCAATTTGAGTTCAGCGCTGGCCTGTGCACTTTCCTGGTCGTTGCGAACAAAACATTGATACATGCCGTTGTCTTCCTTTTTCACCGATTCAATGCGAAGAATAGCATCGCTGTGTCCGGGCATTGGTTTGCCGTCCTTCATCCATGACACCGTTTTGATTGGATTACCTGAGTAGTGGCATGTAAACACAGCCGGCCGACCGAAATCGACGGTTTGTGTTGGTGGATCGATTTTCGCAGACAATGGAGCCGTTACAGTCAATACAGTTTCAACACTTTCTCCACCGACCGAATTGTTCACAACGCACAAATATTTTCCCGAATCGTCGATTACTGCATCCTTAATGATCAATGTGCCCGACACCTGTTTGACTCGATCATTCAAAACCACAGCCTGTTTACGTGTTGTACCCTCGATAAATTTGTACCATCTAAAGTTTGAGTTATTTTTTTGTTAGAAGAGAAATATTTCATTAGTATCGGATCGATATTCTTGTGATGGCACGCATTTCAAGTCAATGAAATAATAAAATTAACGGTTCCATGGTATCGTAAAATACGTTTTTTAAAGAAAATTTTGATTAATGAAACATTTTTGTGTTAATTTTGATAATTCAAAAAGAAAGAGTTTAAAATTGAAATATATGGAACATCAAATGAAAATTTTGTTACGAAAGAAACTGAAACGAAATATTTGTACGAGTATAAATGAGCAATTATGAGGTTTTAGTGTGATTTGGAAAAAAAAATTCACTTGAAATGGTATGTACTTCACAAGATTTTTTAAAAATTGAAAAAAAAATGTTTCTCCTCTTTATTTTCCCAAATCCGCACTATCTCGAAGGGACTCTGTTCTGAAGTGACTTTGTTTCGTAGTCGAAGTTTCAATAGGAAAATGTCGTTGTTTTTGTTTCATTTATTTGGCGCGTTGAAGAGAGTTAAATACCTATACACCGGAGGTGGACTTGCTTGTGCCTCAGCTAATATACTAAATGTTGTTGCAATGGCATGCTTGAATGTGATACTTTGGGCATTATTAGCAAATGACGGTGGCTTCGAACCGATGGGATCTATGTAATGAATCAACATAATTTCGGTTCTTTTTTTCGATAGGTCATTAGTCAGACATGAACGATTTCGTTGAAATTAACAAATTCATTCGTATTGGGATCCTGATTTTCCGAAAACTTCACATCGCTGCACAAGAGTTTTAATTTTATAAATGGTTCAGATTCGTAGCTTTTTCCATCGGAATGTGTACCAAAGTGAATGTGGCTAGAATAACGTACCGTATAAGTGGAACAGGATAAGCTTGCGATTTCTGGAAAATTGCTGGTTTAATGTGAATGGTTTGACAAATTTATAATTTGCCTTTGCATATAACTTATCCTTTGACTTGAATGATGTTTTTCATGTTTTTTCTGAAGAATTCTATACAAATTATCATTCATTAGCCTTACATCAACTTAAGTGATAAACAATTGTCGGGCAAAAACTGTTTGAACACTTTGAAAAATTCGTTTCATAACATTGAGTGTAAAAAATGTTGTTTCATAGGATTGAACGCAAAAGAGCCATGTCACGCCTCTGAAGCGGACTTTATCCCTAGGTTTCAGTGATGTAGTGGTTATCACATCGGTCTACAATGGTCTGTATTGAATCGTTTTCATTTGCTGAACATTCAATTCTCAATGTTAAATGGACGACGCGTTAATGTGAAATCATTCTGTTCTTATTCTGCCATGTGTGCATTTTGTGAAAAGAGAAAAGATGCATTCCATACCATTTTCATAAATACTTTCTGTTTTTGACATGAAAAAAAACGAACACGAGTTAAAAATTGGTATGAATAAGCTAATTCGAAGATTACTATTGTTTGGTTATTCAACACGCGGAAATGCGAAGAATCTTAGTTTCGTATGAAAATGCCAGCTTCAGCTTCCCGTGAAAATGACTCGATTCCAAATTCAATGACCGCATAGTTTTTTCGGTTTCTTATTCGAATGTTGCCTTTGTTCCATCGCTGACGAATGTGTTATGTGTTATCTGTTATGACTTTTGAGTTTCCTGATGAAATATAAAATTGTGTCATCAATCCGAGCGATGATATAAACAAATTTCAAATTTAAAAAGACACTTTTAGGCTGAATCTCATCAATTTTCGATCGGAATCATGACATATTCTATCGGAATTATTCAGTCGGTTATCAGAAATCAGATCGGACACATCAGAACGATGGCAAGGTATATCGTCGTCAAGATTATTGAATTGGCCTTGGCCACAATTCTGCTACGGGTCTTTTGGCCAAGTGGACTGTGTTCAAGCCTCTTGGACAAAGTTTTCGAAGAATTGGCCGAAGAATTGACAAACAATCATGGGCTGCGGCGAAAGGAGTATCAATTTGATGTTTAATACGGCGAATTTGAGACATTGGTGATCAGTCTGGCCGAATCGGATGAATTCTCGATCATTCACAATGCAAAAGGTGAAAAGTTGAAGCGGAATTACACCGACGTGACTTTCGCCAAGTCAGCATCGAAGGGCAAGCATGAAAGTAAACCACCAACATTACTCAACGGCCGACTCATGTACGACCTGGACAGCTACTTGACGAAATGCAACTGCCATGACATTGGTGACGTACTGCAATTAACGGATCAAATCGGCAAGAAAGCGTTCGACGACTGTTGGCGTGCACCGATCATTAAAAACCTTTTGAAAAATGAAAAATCAACCAATATTGCACCGACCACCACAATGTTCCTGTATGCAATAACCACCAAGCAACAGTACAATGAGTGTGAACGGTTGAAGCGAATGATTTTCAAGACCAAGGACGCCAAACGCCGTGCACAATTGTTGAATCGACTTGCAAGCATCCGGTACGTAGGCATCACCACAAACTATGGACGACGAACATACGAACATCTGGTAAGCGAAGCCGGTCCGTCATTCGCCACAAAACTGGCCCAATTACCTCGTACCGAGCTGGTCATCTCATTTTACAATGTTCGTGCGTTCGGATTAACGCATGATGATACCGCCGACTTGGAATCGATGCTCATAAAATCGTTGCAAAACAACAAAGTGATCCACAATCTTAGCTTCAATAACCACGTCGAACATCTCACACGTCAACACAGCACCAATGAGCCTGTATGTCATCGATCAAATGAACGCACTAACACCAACAGCTGTGGCTTTCGTCGACAACGCGACCAACAAGATTAAATTCATCGAATAATTACTCACATTTCGCGCACATGTTTTAATTTATTCATCGGCAAACTGAGTGGCATCCCGAAAGACCAGCTAGTCATCAGATTCTACAGTTTATCTAAACTTGGTGTCTGTTCCGGCACTCACAAAAATCGCGATTTGAAACGAACAGAGCAAAGGGATATTGCAACTTTTTTGACCAGAAAAAACGCCATCTTACGTCGTGCCCGTAAATTATTTTACTGTACATTTAGATGGTAGAGCTTGAACAAAAGTTCGACACTATGCATAAACTTGGAAAGAGCTTGATAAACTTGATGAAATGCATATATTTTATGGTCGTTGCAATACCCCTATGGAACAGAGTACCAGATGGAAGTGGACGACGATGTTTTCGAAAATTGGACTGTTGACTTAACGCAATCAGAGGAGTTCGGAACTGTACACCTGGATGGATCCACCATCACACAAACCTTCACCGATGTGAAACTGACGGAAAGACGAAATGAAACCAAAGGACCAAATGTACCGAAAGGCGGGAAAACAAGTGCACCGAAACTGTTGAATGGGCAACTAATGTACAACTTTTCAAACTATCTGGCCAAATGAACTGTGTTCAAGCCTCATAGACACAGTTTTCGGGAGATTGGCCGAAGAATTGGCGAAAAATCATGGACTGCGGCAAAAGCAATATCAATTGGAAGTTGGAGACGGCGTATTTGAAACATGTACTATCGATCTGGCCGAATCGAATGAATTCTCGTTGATTCAGAATGCAAAAGGTGAAATGTCGAAGCGCAATTACACTGACGCGGCCTTTGCCAAGTCAGCATCAAAAGGCAAGCCGCAAAGTAAACCACCAACATTACTCAACGGCCGCCTTATGTACGACCTGGACAGCTATTTGACGAAATGAAACTGCCATAACATTGATTGCAATTGACTGATCAAAACGGCAAGAGGGGGTTCGACGACTATTGGCGCGCACCCGTGATCAACAACCTTTCGAAAACCGAGAAAATCCACCAATATGAATGCCTGCTGGGATAGTAATTGAAGCTAATTGACAGTGAAATGACTTGGGTCAAGACTTTGTATTGTGTTCGGGTTATTTAATACGCGGAAATGTTATAAATATTAGCAATTTAAGTCGGTGTCATAATCATATACTCTCACTCAATATGAGTCAACCGTCTAGTCACCTTATAAGTGGGACAGGAAACGCTTGCGCCTGGCAGAGTAATGCAAATGTGGAATGCTGGCTTCGTGTAAAAATGCTGCCCTTTGAATCGGACGAGAAGGATGGAGCGCGACTTTGAACCGGTTCTATTTACATTAAAATCCAAATGATGGAAAGGATTGCATATTTCACGCATGAACAAGCACACGGATAAGTGGGAGGATAGAGAAAAAAAACAAGAAGTAATAACGCTAAGTGTTTAAGCTGTATAAAACGCATCACCGAATGCACATTACATATGTTGGGATTTTTGTAGCTCAATGAACTTGACTTTGTCGCGTCGGTTTTGCAATTCCATTCGATGTGTATTAGCACCATCCATGCCGAAGACGTATAATTCGCAAAGGTTACAATAAATACCATGTCGAAGAACATTTAAACACACAAACGAAGAAGAAACAAAAAGAAACCCTAACCGGGAGAGTGCTACAGATAACATAATAATTCTCGGTAGACAAATCGATTCACGCGGCTTGTCTGTGTTGCCATCAGCCGGCAAAATCGGGAATTGTGAGACGTGTACGAATGTGCTTGAGAGAGCGCATTCGATTTCATTGCATTACACAAATATGCACTCGTTCTGTGTGCAATGCACACACACGCAACGTGCGACAAAAACCAAAACATGTAGTATATTTGTAGAGTGGCAGTGTGAAATGTCACGTTTATTTTTGCCGGGTGGTGATCGTGAAAATAGAATTCGAGTAATATACAAAATAGTGCGCGGTGTATGTGTATGTGTGGGCAGCGCAAGCATATCAGCATATATGATAATCACTCTCTCTTTCAATTTTCCATGTCAGAATTGTTTGGGGTTTTCCACACGCACGCCAAACCTACACACCATCACATCGCCAGCCGGACCAGCTGTTTTTATCCGGATGTATTGGTGCGAGCGATAGAGAAGAGCGTGAGTACACTGCCGTACGCTGAGAGTTGGATTCGACTTCAATCCATAGACACACATACACATTCGCGCACTTTGAATCGCAAACGGAAACGATTCAACTGTTTAAAGGCTCTTACTATAGCCATTGTTCTCCTCACTAAGCGAATGAATGTACAGGAGACACGGTTGAGTTGATGCATTCATCGATGCGGCACTGCCGCATCAAAAGCGAAACGTGAAAAGCACATGGTGCACATCGGCCACATGCATTCTCGTAGTACAGTCACGCGTAAACAAATGGAGAACGCAAAGGGGAAATGTTCTACTCACATCACGCTGGTGAGCTGAAGAGAGCGAGTGAACGCATGTATGTCGTTGTGTGCGTGTGTGTGTGTGTGTATGAGTACATCATTGTGTCTATGTAGGGGTAAAACCCATTTCGTATGTATTTTCGTTCTTTTTTGCTCGTATTTTGTTTGGTTGCTGTGGAGAACGTTTTGTGTACAACGCGAAAAACGCCAGATGATATCATGTGTGAGCGTGTGAGCATGTATGTGTATGACACAACGATATAAAGTAAGCGAAACAGCTATCGTACAAAGAAGTGCCACTAAATAAACAAAACTATGATCAACATGCTTTATTTATAAGAGGCTCTTCTTCGTCGTGTTTTTTTTTGCTTCTTTCTTTTCTGTTTGTGGGCGCACGTATTCTGCGACCAAGAGTAAAATGCTACTGTTTACTTCGCTGATAATCGGCACTTAAACTTACTAGACGATGGAAAATATGGCAATCAAACGATTCGCATCGATTTAATGCGCTCTCATGATTCTGAACTTCTTTCATCGCTTGTGGGAAACTGAGACAGAAACAAGACACACAACTGGTATGTGTGTGCATTTGATGAGCACCCGCATAGATTGTGAATGCAATAAAAAAAAACACGACAAAGTCTTAAAACTCATTCGAATAGTATCAATGGCTTACCCACACTGTCTGACTCTTTAGTTCTATGCAGAGTGTTTGTTTTCGTTTTACCCGCAATTTAACACACGTAACGCACGATTTACTCTAAACTATGATGGCTTCATTATCTTGCCATGTTCTTTCCACCAAATGACTAAATCAGTGGGAATTCTTCATCGTCGTTGGTTTTTTTTTCGGTTCAAACTAAACAAATAGCTTATTCTCACCTCAAGAATTTAAAGTGCATTGACGATGCATTTCAACCACACATTTCACGTAAAATACACATTGCAATCATACACACATTTACTCATTTCACATGGATGAAAAGAAAGTAAATTTAGAGAAAACAATACATTGCTTGAGTTGATTCAATGGAACCGCGTGGAAATAATGATAATTATCAACATTGTGGCAAATCGCATTATCGCATCCTATCCTGATGTGGTTTTTAGAAACAGTTGTGGTAGCGGCGGCGACAAAACCACTCAACAACGGTGGAAAAATCAGCACTACCGTTAGATTTAATAAATTCTGTGTCGCCCAATCAAATTTCAACCGTTCTGAGCTGAAAAATAACAAACCTAAAGACTGCGACTGGAAATGCTTGGCTATTACAAAATAATGCCATCGGTTGATTGACGCGACGTTCGATTCGAATGAATTTATTGTCGGCTTGTAGTGTCGGCGCTTTTGATGATATTGGCTCTGGAATAATTTATTTATGATTTTGACATGAATTTTTAATTAATTTCACAAAGTTTTGCGTGCGGTTACAGCCGTTATTTCTAATTCGGTTTCAATTCGCTTGATACTCTAGTCGTAATTGACTAAAGCGTATCAAAACCATAAGATTTACGAAGCTGAACGATGGCATAGGGTATGCTTGAACTCATGCAAACAATGTCAATATATGTTCGGATTCACGTTCAATCCAGGTACGCTTCAAATCATTGGATTGCAATGCAGGCGGTTTTATCGAGATCGGTTCCAATCAGTGGAGAATAAAATGATGGCAGTGACGACCTAATACTATAAATTTTGCATATTTTTTCTCGATTCGATGAAAGGTACGTTGCTGAGATAGATTTCAACCCTTTGCTGTATGATTTGTATGCCAATTTGCTCGAAATTTCACACATTTTTTAGCTCTTTATTGTTTTTGTATTTCTTAGCGGAGTCATGGTTAGAATCCTCATTTGTTTGACATCAAAGAAAGAATTGTCTTTCTTTCCATTCATTCTCATGAAATTTGTTCTTACCGAAAACTAGGCAAAGGCAAACTTTGCACTGGACAGAGTAATGTGATACTTTCATTGGATGGAATATCAATGGTTCGACTTTTGTCGCCGGTTGTGATTTTCGGAACGACAAATGCGATCGGTTCTGAAATAAATATCAATTTTATGCTTGTTTTTTTCTCGGTAAAAAACGGATTTTGTCTACAAATTTCTTAAAACCATTTTGAATGATTTATGATTTCAACATTTGATGCATGAATGTTGGGCTAGAGCCTCAGTACTCGTTGATGGGCAATAACAGACTTTGCTTGATTTAATTCGTTTTTTTTCTTCAATCAACCTTCATTTTAAGTTCACAACAAATTTACCTAAACAAAGGTGCCGGACTTGACTGTGCTGGACAAAGCAACCGGACATTGCGCTGCAGTCGTGCACGAACCATATTGAGTTCATCACCTTCATTAAACTTTGGTCTAATCTTCGTGACTGGCTCTGTTCATTGGCAGATGAAAATATGTTATTTATACATTTTTTTAGAACAATTTTGACTCTTTCACATTATGAAGTGTTTTGTTGTTGTTTTAAGCCAGGATATGGGTAGAAACTGTGCGTGTGCATGTCGTTTGCAATGAAAGTATTCAAATTTCGGACGTTTTATTTAAAAGACACCGTTTTTCTCTCGAATTTGTTGAGACTCTGCTACTAAATTCCTTTCCTGATAATGATTTCTCACAAATCAAATCAAATGAATTTGTTCTTTGTACTGAAGGAGTCCTTTTTTGGTTGTAAATGTAAGTGTTTCCAGCATTCATTTTGTAAAGGTATGCATACCGGAGTAATTGAATGAAGTTGTATCGATTTTGTTCTTCAAAAGAAACATGCTTACCGGAAGAGACTTACAGGATACGATTGGACTGGGCATAGCAAATTTAAGCTATCGCCTTCACGCACTCGAGGTATATTCAATTTATCGGCTTGACTGACTTTTGGTGGCAGACTATTAATGGGTTCTATTTAAAAATAAAATCATCTCATTGTAAATTTTCTTTTTTACAATTCAAAAATTGATTCATTTTCTCCTTCTGAGAATGCTTGGTATTTAAAAAAAAAAAAAACTAAAAAATCATCCAAAGTCCAATCGATGCTTGAATATTGGTTTTAAGGCCCACTGTGCTATCGCTGATTATTTCGATTGATGCGATATAATAATGAGTCGATTGAAATGTTTGAAAACATATGCGAAAATTTCTAAATGTGTGCATGGTTCATTCCAAAAACTTGAATTTTTCACAAGTTAACACTCATTTCGAGGTGTTTTTCTTACCGGAAAAGGCTTACAGGGTATGACTGGACTGGGCAAAGTAGATTAAGGCTTTCTCCCATTTGAACACGAGCTTTACTCAATTCGTCAGCTTGACTGACTTTTGGTGCGACCCATCCCAACGGCTCTGTTTGAAGCAATTATTATTCAATGTTCATTTTTAAAAAAAAATCAAAACATCAATTGATCTAGTCAAACTAGAAACATCGAATTCCGGATTCATACGATGCCCGAATATGGAATAAAGATAGTCTGTGCATTCACTGTTAATTGATAACAACCCGTACTCAATATTGCCGCAAAATATGTTCGATGAACGATACACATTTCGATCGCCATTGAATAAGACATTGTTGATGTTTTTTTTTTCTTCTTGTTTGCGAGAGAGATTGTTGGGCCGATTCCTCGCTGTACTGCAATACGAGGCCAACCCGTGACGGAGCCGAAGCAAGCTTCTGCACTCTATCTATTTCCAAAAATCAGTTTAACATTTGTTGTCCACCAATGGTGGAACTATCAGATGTTAAGCTGATAAGAACAGATACTACACTTTGATCTTAGCCTTTAGGCCGAGAAGCGATACCGAACCATTCGCACTGCGTCTCTCTTGTCTTCTCTGCGCATACGTTGCGCTTGCAAATTATAAGCAACGCTCGAGTGTAAAACCGTACGCTACGTTTCGTTACAGCTGTGCTCATACGCACACACTCCACGTACGGTGTGTATGGTTTGAAGCGATAGATTGGACGTTTTGTTAGTTTCATTTGCCTCGTTTGCTTCAAGACACAATCGATTTGTGTCGTTTTTGTTGTTTTTTCAGAACAAAATTTTATAATCGATTTGAAGAAAAAAAGAACGTATCCACTTTTCTTACCGGAAAAGGCTCACAGGGTATGACTGGACTGGGCAAAGTAAATTAAGGCTTTCTCCAATTCGAACGCGAGCTATTTTAAATTCATCGGCTAAATTCACTTTTGGTGCGACCCAGCCCAACGGTTCTGTTTCAAATTGAACGAATTTTGAAAATGGTTAAAATGTACAAACAATCGTCGAAATAAAATCGATGCCAGAGTAGATTTGGACACACTGTGCGTTCGTATTCGAATTTCCGTGCAAGAGTCACCCTTCTATTTTGCCCAATTAATCTTAATTCATGTCATAATGCGCCTCATTAGCACAGAATTGAGTGTTTTCATTTTGAAATTCTTCTGTTACGAACCTGTATGAAGGTGTAGGATAACTTTGAACGGGGCAAAGTAAACTGATTGCTTCTCTTAGATGCTCAGTTACTAATCGAAGTTTTTCGATAGTTTCAAGACGTGGTGGGACACTTTGAATTGGTTCTGTTGAAAAAATTCCATTGTTTCAATTCGAATCAAAGTGATTCAAAATTTCTATTATCTCTTAATTGCCCAGTTGAGCCAAGGAAACCCTGTGCGTTCGATTTGAAATCTTTTTTCCTTCGGTTTTGAATTGTCAGAACGGTTTTTGCTTGGATAGTTTACCTGTGGGATGCGATTGGATAACTTTGAACGGGACACAATAAACTAATTGCGTTCCTCAAACCAACGGATGCTAACTTTAGTTTTTCGCCAAGTTCAAGGCGAGGACTTTGAAATTGAATGGGTTCTAAAATGGATAATTCGAGGATATCAGTCCAAAAATGTGTTCAAATGTGTTCGGTTCATTGAACTCTTAGAGTAGATGCAAATGAACTTTGATCATTCACACATCCTGAATGCTGGCATAGATACGTACTAGATCGGACACATCAAAAGTTCCAACACAAATATTTACTCTATGTCTCTGCTGTGTGCTTCTTTTTTTTTCATTCAGTGAGCAATTCATTTGTTTTTCGTATTTTCAAATTGAATGTGATATTTTCATTCGAACCATTAGCATTTTCACTGCATAGACACAATCGGTTTGAATGACCAGCAAACCAATGAAAATGTAAACAAAAGCTAATTTTTCACCGGACCTAATTCTATTTAAAAAAAAAAAAAAACGTATGTTCGAATCGACGGAAATCTTTTTGTTTTCAGTCTAGGTACGAAGGAGTGGAATAACTTTGGTTGCTTGCAATTGTTTGAGAAGCAACTTTTCGGAAAAAACTATTGTTATTTTTACCAAACAATCGCGTTGAATTGGTTTCCCGGATAAATTGATTTCTTCTATTAGAATTTGTTTGAATTCGACGAATTTCGTTTGCAGAAGCGTATTAAAAAAAAATAACGATGATAGTTTTTGAAGAAGAAAAAAGAGCAAGTCTTACCGAAAAATTGGAGCGGGATATGCCATTGCTGGGCATGCAATGCTAACTGTATGGTTGATTTGTACCCGCACACCTCGTACGCTGAATTCATCAGCGACGCTAATTTTCGGACGAATATTGCCAATTGGCTCTACGAAGTGAAAATACACATCATATGTGGTGTGCGTGTGTGTGTGTGTATATTGCACATGCAACTTTCTTTTGGTTTTAATCAATATATGCAGAGATGCTAGATGCACTGAATGTTGGCATAAATTTGGTCTGCGCCATCACATTTTGAATTCACAAAGTCTCAAATGAATCCAAATGAGTTAAAATGTGTTACCTGTAGGATGCGATTGGATAACTCTGAACTGGGCACAGTAAATTTGTTGTATCTTTCATTTGAACAAATGCAACGCGAAATTTGTCAGTACGTTCAATGCGAGGCTGTACACTTTGAATTGGTTCTGAAAGGTGAAAGTGTGTGTGTGTGTTTTTTTTTTGTGGATCAAATATTCGGTATTGACGTTGCACTTAAAATCGATTGAGTGGATGGAAAACCAACTCAAGGGCTTCAATGAGTCACACGGTTTACCTGAATGCTGGCATGGGATAGCGTTTGCATTTTTTTTACCATTGAACAACACTCATTAATTTTCAACAGTGTGAACGGCTTTAAAGAAAAAATTTTCTCTATTCTCGATGAAAATTATGACAAGACATCAGTTTTGTTTACCTAAATGCGCCAAGGGGAAACGATTGTGCCGGACAAAGCAAACTGATTTGATGGCGAAGTCTAACATTCGCAATATTTGTTTTATCTCCAATATTCACATTCGGTTTGGTGCTCGCAATCGGTTCTGAGAAGCCGGGGAAAATTTTTCATTTTAGATAGCACTTTTTTTTTGGTTGGTAACGTTAACCACTATGCCGATATTGAGACAGGGTTTATGCATTTGAACGCATGTATAAGAAAACATACAAAATTCACAGCTGTTCTGAGTTGGAAAAAAAATCGTTATTTACCGGAATGCAGCAATTGGCGAAGATTGCGCGGGGCATAAAAATGCAATGCTATTTCTTTCAGCCACTTTTAGTCGATTGAAGTCTTCGCCAGATGTGATTTTCGGGGCAGTGGCTTGCAATGGCTCTATATGGACAATTTTCATGGAAATAATTTTCTTATTGTAAAATTTGGTCGGTTCAAAAACTCTAGATAAATTCGCCTGAATGCTGGCATGGGATAGTGTTTGCATCTTTTGACCATTGAACAACTTTTTCAACATTTATTTTTTTATGCTACTGTGTGAGAGGCTTCAAAGCAAGTTTTTTTTTGTTCGAATCTAAACTCGATGAAAATTATGACGAGTTGTCATTGACGACAAGACATCAGCTTTGTTTACCGAAAGGCGCCAACGGGAAACGATTGTGCTGGACACAGCAAACTGATTTGATCATGTTCAGCAACTTTGAGACGTTTCAAATCATCGCCGGATGTCATTTTTGGGGCAACAGAGGTGATTGGTTCTGATTTCATTGAAAAAAGTACACAGAAATGGGAATTTATTTGAATTTGAACACGATTGAATCTTTGAATTGATATTCGAAATGCTCGAATGTTTCTTGAACTGAATCAAAATGCGAAAGTTCATGCTGTGATGCATCCGAATGTTGGGATAAGTTTTGCGTTCGAATGGTAATATTTCGAATAGTTGAAACCATATGAATAATCGTTGAATCCCTAAACATGCAGCATATTGCTGCCAGCAACTGAAAGCACACTTTCGAGATACCGTTTCACTTTTTTTGCCTTCAAAGGCTGTTTTTGCCGGAGCAATGTTTACCTGTAGGCAGGTGATGGATAGCTCATGATCGGACAAAGAAGGCTTGTCACGTGTTTCAAGCCCACCGTTACATGTCGAAATTTATCAGCGTGTTCGACTCGCGGGGCCAACGAGTTCACCGGCTCTTCAATGTTTGAAATAGAGTGTGGTTTTGATTTGGATGAAATGTATTTTTTAAAAATAGTTGATAAACTGTAAATGTTTGAGACACGGCACCCTTACTGAGTTGTATGTTCACAAAATCATGGCCCACGATGGCGCCCAATATCAACGTATTGTGTCCGACAAACATAATGCCAAAGCAATTGACGATGCAACAGATTGATGCAAAATATACACGGAAATTGGAAATTTTTGGTGAATTTTTCGACAATTTCAAGGAAGCGGGCATATTGGATTGGGATGAAACGGTTGGAAATAAATTGAGATAGGCGAAAAACGTTTGGCGCTTACCGAAAAACGGGAGGCGGTGAAGATTGCCCAAAAACCTTAAGGGTCATTGTTGCTCCCGAATGGCCCGTTTCAACCATGATATTCGAACCGGAGAGTATTTTCGGCTGAACTGAGGCGATCGGTTCTGAAAGGGTTTGTTTATTTGGTTTTCTTTTATTGATGCTTCTCTGAGTGTATACACAAAACATTGATTTTGATTTGTTGTTTTATTAATGTGATTGAATAGAGAACACGTCAAACGATTTACATGTTTGTGCAAAAACCGTGCCTATTTACATTGGCTGTCAAAATGGAATTGGACCAAACTGCATGGAACATTGTGCCAACACATTATCAGCAGTTGAAGGTAAAATGTTCTATTCTTCACTTACCTGTTATGCTTATTCATTTATTTCTTTTCAACCACAACAAACAACATAGGGAAAAAAACGTATCTGCCCTTGAAATGGGATGCAATTTGAACGATGTAGAATTCATATTTTCCGAATCCGAGTTGTGTGAATTGAATGAATGGATCGATGGAAAAGGCAAATCGATTAAAATCAATTGTTGAACATTTTCCAATTATACATTAGTCGAAAAGAAGGAGTAGCATATCTAGATTCAACGCGTGCTCAATAATGTCAAGCAAAAGCTATCTTGGAATGACACTCTTTGGCTACACATTCGAGATGTCTCCAATGGGTTTTGTTTCATTTTCATGTTTTAATCTTCGAAGCGCATAGAATCACACTTCCAATCGACCGACAGGACATTTGATTTCGAGAATCATATGATACGTGCGCGATACAGCAAAGTTTTTGGAATTTTGTGTCTTTTCACATCTCAATTTCGGTGTTCTTCGCAACAACTTCATCAAATTGAACCGGAAAAAATTCGCAATCTACTTTTTTTCGAACTTCAAAAGTCCAAAATCTTTGGATCAGTTCATTTTGGTTTGGAATATGGAAAAGCGATTTTCTTTTTCGTCTACTTTTTCTCGTTGTTCAAGTTGATGTGTGTGTGTGTGTGTGTGTATGTGCCGAAATGAAATTGCAAATACGCAACGCACAGGGTACCCTATCCCAACATTCAGGCATTCAACAACAATGCTGCAATCGGTTTTCCTTTTTTTTCAATTTTCTTGCCCTAATGACACTTCAATCATTTATCTATTATATTTTGAAATCGAAAGAAAAAAATAAAATTGTATGTTGCGTGAGCGGGCGGTTACTTGCGTTTCAAATCGCGTTTAAATGCAAACTTAATTATGCTACGGTAAAATCGTTTCTTCGAATCGAACAAAACAAAGGAAAAAAAAACTTTCAATTGATTTACTTGATTGAAACGTTCATAATTTTAATTGCAATGGAAAATATAAACTATTGATTGAAAAGTGGATTGTTCATTAGGCTGAGGCTGTACTGCATGAGCACATCCCCTCATGTCATACGGTCTCTCTCTCTCTCTCTCATCGAATGACTCGATGAAAAGTGGCCGAAAAAAAAGAAAACGCAATTGCATTATTGTTGCTTTCGGAATCGACTGGCTTTTCACTTGATCTTATTAAAAGTCAAGCGAAAAGTTTCTTCACCACTTTAAATGGATGTTTATTGAAATATTTATGGGAACACTAACGGGAATGCTATTTACGGTTCAGTGAATATGTGG
The DNA here is from genome assembly GCF_009176505.1 of Sitodiplosis mosellana. NCBI lineage: Eukaryota > Metazoa > Arthropoda > Insecta > Diptera > Cecidomyiidae > Sitodiplosis > Sitodiplosis mosellana. The sequence goes on along the minus strand of NW_022601432.1, from coordinate 4,554,122 downwards.
CTTGCCCAAATGGGAAACTTCCATTTTAATTAAAAATTACGATTTAAAAACGAACTATTTCCAGAAATTGTTCCAATGTGGTGAAGTTATAGACTACCAATGAACGCACGGGCCAAATTATGGATTTTTTTTGGTTAAATTCTCCGAAAATTGGATTCGAATTCGAAATGCTACAAATAACGTTGCTTCCATTATAAACATTTCAATAAACCGAATTTAAAGTGTTGATTTAATAAAACAAAAAAAAGAAACGAGAATCAGCTGCAGAAAAGTAATTGGATAACGCTATTTACAATAAAAACACAATTATAATACAAAAATTGGATGAGCTCAATTAAAAGGCAGATTTTGAATCGCCCTCATCGATTGTTTTTTCGATCAAATTTCAGACCGGCACAGCTCACTCTTGTTATCCAATCATTTAACTGTTCTGCAGCCAATTCATACAAACAATTTTATAAATCGATAATCAATATACAATTGCTTGAAATGGAAACGAATGGCTTCATTTTGATTGATGCTCAACGCAATCTCTTTTCTTTCCTTTTTTTTTTAAATACAATCAATTTTTTTCAATCTCTTTGAATCCATTTACCATTTTCAAACAATTTGTACAATGATTTCAGATTCTTTAATTTGATTATTTGATACTTGAAATGGGGGATAGAATCGTTAAATTTCAATTGAAACGGTCTTTATTGAGAACGATTTTTCTAAATTAATTTCAATGACTTTATCTATTGCACGGCGATCAAATAATCAAATTAAGAGCAAAAACAATCAAATTGGTGCATTTATAATGTTTATGAATAGCACATAAAAGCATACCAGTAATTACGAGACGTCCTTTCGTTGCACTCAAACGCGCTTCGCCAGTCAAACGATGCTTTGTACGACATTGGTACGATTTGTATCCATCCTCTGGTCCAACTTCACGAATATGCAATTCACCTGATGGTAGCACTAAGTACTTGCCGTCTGTTTTGTGTGTGGTTTTTTTCGTGTGAAACGAAAGAGAGAGAGAAAAAATACGGTTAGAAAATCTATTCAGAGAACTTTCTTTTCGACACTCAAATCTACGGAATGAACTACGTTGAAGATGTAAGTCAACAAAACCACTAGCAATGAGCTCGATGGCAAAATTGGATTCCTAGAACGAATGTTTTATGATTTTTTCTGGTAGATAGAAGATTGGCCAATATTTTTTCGGTTTCTTTGAATGTTTTGGAACTACAAACCAAAAGCTTGTGGCTTCAATTTTGTTCATCGCAACACTTTGATAGGAACTTTTCGCTCCATCTTATCATTTGATTCGAATTTTGCAAGAAAATCGTTAGCAACTTTGAGTATTTGTGTGACTTATATCTTCCTAGATACTAAATAACGTATTCAAAGCATAATTGTTGTTTTGGAAAACATACAAGTTATGTAAAAAGTATACTTTATTTGCGCTTTATTCGATATCTTCACAGAAAAAGCGATGTTAACATGAACTTGTGAACAATTTCGCTTTGAATAACAACAACCGAAATGAAAACAAAATCATTGAAAGGAATAAAGAAAAATCGATTTGTATGGCAAACAAATTTATGGAGAAAAAAAAATGGTAAGTGGACAAGTTGCAATTTGCAACTGAGAATGAATGCACTCAATGCCATACAAATGGATTTTCTCTTTTGAAAGTGCAGCACCAAATAACACATCTTCAGATAGAAGCAGCTTTTAATTAAAAGAGAATCGTGTATTTTTTTATCTATCTCTTTCACAATTAGCTTCAGGCTAACGCTCTAATTATGTTCCGGCTCAAAGCAGCCCTAGTCTGAAGATGTGTGCTTGTAACTACGAAAAATGTGTTAGTAATAAAACAAAAGTAGCATGCAGTTAAATACTAAACTAGAAAACACTGAAGGCGGATTTCCATTTTTCTTCTTCGGGGAATGAGGGTAGATCAGGAGCGATCCATGGAAATTGGGAATGGGATTGAGTTTTTGAAATGGGATTGACATTTTTGTCTTGATTTCAACAGAAATTCTTTCTGTTCATAAAATGCCAACAATTGGTGGTCACAAATTGTGACTGTCCCATTGTCCAAGGGCCAACCAAAGGCGTATTGTGTGGAACAGTCGTGGATTTTGGAAATTGGCTGATGACTATTAATCGATCATATCATACTGAGAGCGCATAAATGCCACATCATACACAGTGTAAAGCGAATTTTTTTTTCAGTTGCCATTTTGTTTATTTGATTTTCGATTAAAGATTTTTTTCGTCTATAACTTGAGCACAGTTTCAATGGTGTCTTTTGTTGAGATTTACTAAAGAAATTTTTCATGACTGAAAGTTCAATGGCAGATATAAGCTGATGAAAAACTGGTCAGACCAATAGATAAGATTATTCGAAACACTTGGAGTGTTTTACACATACAATTTTTACATAAATCTACTTTGTGCGTAAACACAAGATTCGGATTCTTTATTTCTAAGCGGAAATGTGAAGAGAGAGAGAGAGAAAAAAAATTTGTTGATTCTCTACCGATTGTGTTAATATCGATGCCATTTTCGTCGGCAAAAATTTCCGTCGTATCGCCATTATCATCCAAAATCCATGCGGAAACGAAGACGAAATCGATGACAAAACTGGGAATATGACATTTAATGATGGCAGCATTTCCTCGCAACACATGCTCATCCATGACATTAACCGAATAGCTTTGCGGTACCACTGCAGCCGGAAAGCATACACAGAAAGAGAGAGAGAGAGAGAGAGAGAGAGAGAGAGAGAGAGAGAGGAAGAGAAAGAGAGACATGTGAGTGAAAATTAGATCGTTTTAAAGGATGAGTACTGCTATTGAATAAAAAAGATTTTTTTCGGGAAAAAAAGTGTGGAGGAAATCGTCAACCAGCTGACTTGTTACCCGTTTTCATGTAGCAACGCAGAATCTCCCTCAATTTGCACTCATCTTCAGAACGCTTTTCAATATTGGCTGCATGGAAAAACTGATTTACATCGTCAAGTATCTCTCTCTTTTTAAAAATATATTTAAGCAATTCACTGCGCTCTTAGCGATACGCGGATTTTAAAACGGGACTCTTTGAAAAAAAAAAGGAAATGAACAATCCGCCATGGTGTGCAACAATTTCAGTTTAGTCATCTCAACAGCTAGCCCATAATAACCATTTAAACTATTGTGTAATTTCACAATTTACCGTTGTTACTATCGTCTCTGGTATATAGGCCGCCATTGGTATCGACCCATTCGATAATTTCCACATGATCGGACACAAACGATGGGATATTGCATTTCAATACGGCAGCATTTCCCTTGATTACATATTCATCATACACTTGAGACTCATAAAATTGACTAACCACTGTGTGCATATCGGGAAGAGAGAGAGAGAGAGAGAGAGAGAGAGATAAATAATGGCAGCGCAATACAAATCAGCACAATTTTCATGATGAATAGATATTTAAGAGTTTTCGTGAGTGTGTGTGTGTGCGACGAGCATGAGTGGATTTTCGAGAATCTCTTTTCAAAATGAGCGCAGAAATTCCGGTGCAAGTCTTTTTGAATGGAGAATATCTCTCTCAATATTAAATCTAGACATATTCAAAGTTCAAGTTGTCTTGGCGTTCTCGTCGTATTCCCTAAATGAAAGTGTGTGTGTGTGTGTTTTTTTTTTGGTGGAATTTTCTGGACAAAATTGATGATGTGGATTTATGGAAATCAGCTTTCACAAGTGCACTTTTCCAATTAAGATCTCTATAAAAGAGGGAGACAGAGAGTGTTAATGGAATAAGTACCAAAATCGTCGGTGTTTGGTAGGATTTCGGTGCCATCATCGGCGATCCACGCTTCAACATAGACAAAATCGGCTACAAACGACGGTAAATTGCACTTGAGAATGGCAGCATTGCCGCGCAGCACAAACTCATCAATAACACGAGTTTGATAAAATTGTTGAACAACTGAATTGTTTTGTTGTTTCGTTTTTGGTCACGAGGGCACGAAGTTCAACCGATGGTGCCACAATGGAAGTAAAGTAAAAGTACATGGATATATATCATGTGAATTTTAATGAAATTAAATGAAAGGATGATCTGAGTTTTTGGCTATTAAATTCTGTAACGGCCAATTAATTTATCATAGAGTAGTGATGTCGACGACCGGGAGAAATAACAGGATTCAAAGTGTGTTTTTCTTTGCTTTGTTTTTCTTTTCAAAAGGAATCACTATTGTTTGATGTTGGATATAAAGTTGAACCGAAAATGGAATCCATAAACTACAAAAATGATAACAACTGAACGAGACGATGTACGAATTTGAAGTTGATTCAATCAATTGTAATACCGTATTGATCATTGTTTGGATAATATGCGCCGCCATCGGAGTCTGTCCACATATCAACAACAATAAAATCGGACACATACGATGGAATCTCGCATTTCATAATGGCTGCATTGCCACGAATCACATACTCATTATCAGCCTCGGCTTCGTACGGCTGAATCACAACTGAAATTGATATGGTATTGATATTCAGATTTTTTTTTTCTTGTTTCATCGTAATGGATACTTTTTTTTCGTCTATGATGCATAAGATACTACTTTTTTCTGTCTAAAGTAAAAATATTCCATAGAGAGACTAACTGTAATCGACGAAGATACTTTCTGTTCGTTTTGAGGTCATTAAAATATAAGTAAATTGGTTGGTAGCGAAAGCAACATTGCGCTCATATTTTTTTCTACTATAACTTCCTATTTCCTCATCTGATTTCATTAAAATTAATTAAGAGATGAACAGCGAAAGCGAAAGAGAGTGAAAAAATGCGGTAATCAAGAGTGGGTCGTTGACGAAATTAAGTGATAATTTTAATTAGAAAATCGCATCGTGCACAGAAAACTGCACACGGCTCAAACAAGAAGAAGAAGAAGAAGAAGAAGGGAAAAGAAAACAGAAGTAGTCAAGTGCGGGTGTGGGATATATGTATAGGGAAGATGAATATGAACGAAGCCATGGAAATCCGTTTCAATTTATGACGTAAAAATGTGTTTTGCGTTTCATGGCAGCGAAAAAAAGCACCTCATTATGTGAGAAGAAAAAATACACACGGAGAAAATGAAATTAAAAACAAAGGCACAAAATAAGTGTCGAATCATGATAGCGAGTCGTCTTCTTGAATTGATGATAATAATAAACAACATGGTGATGCTTTTTTTTTCGTGTAACACATCCACACAAAGAGAGATAGAGAAGGTGATGCAAAACAAGATAGCGAATTGAAAATAACCATATGTAGATGAATCGTTTGAAGGCGTTAGCACGGTGCCGTCTTCAGTGTTAATCCATGCTTCAACATAAACAAAATCGGCAACAAAAGATGGAATTTTGCATTTCATAACCGCCGCATTTCCCTTAATAACGTACTCATTCTCAGCTTCGGTCATGTAAAACTGGGTCACCACTATCGAGTTGGGTTGTTTTTTATATTTTTTTTTTAAAGTATGGCAGACATGGATGAGCGTGAGCGCGACAGCACACGCACGCGAAAAAAAAGTGCAAGCAAATAAAGAAGAAGAGGGAAAAAGAAATACATATCATAGATAAATAGCAGCAGTAACAAAAGAAAATAGAAAAACAGAGCGTTTAGAATAGGTATGGCGCGCTCAAAGAATTGGAAAGAATAAAAACACAAGTGTCACAGAAATGTGTGGCGATTGCTTTGCTGAGGTGTAACCATTCCAAAAGCGCGCACAAATGTGGTTTCCTGTTTTTGTTTTTTTTTTTCTTCTTCGTCGAGTAAGCGAATGTGTTTTGATCATCAATCCTCTCACACGCGCATTTTAACACATCAATGAAAACAAACCCATATATGTGCATTGTTGTGGTGAATCGTGACAAAGTGCATGCATATGCACCACACGGCCCCCACAAAACAAGAAATCGAATCGAGCGAAGCACACAAAGATGCGGTATATATTTACCAAGAATGCATCAATTATTATTATTCAAAATAGATCAGCAAGCGTTTTCTCACTGGCGCACGCGAGAGAGTCACACAATGCTATGTGTGTGTGTGTGATACAGGGGATCGCATTAAACATATATATTCGAAGAAAAGTCAGCTCGAAAACATTTTCCGTATTTACATTTTTTGAAAAAGGCCACACGCTCGTTCGCTCACTTTGCTCTTACACTCAGCCTCGGCTCGACACATACACGACGGCACATCTGAGCCGAGCGATTCCCATTCCATGAAAATGAGAGGAGCACACGGTAGCAACGAGCCTGTATGACGACAACAACGACGACGACGACGACTACGACGACGATGAAAGAAAGTAAAAATCGCTAATAATATGTATGCGCGCGTATGTATTATAGATACCATTTCGGTGTCATTCACTTTTCCATTCTCTGTGCTGCTGCACTCACGACGTGCATTGTGTCAGTTATTTTTAGATGCTTTTAGTTGTTGTTGTCGTCGTCGTCGTCATTTTCCACTTGACTATACGTTCTTTTCTTCATTTTCCTTTGGCTCTCACTCTCTCAGTCGAATACAACGAAAAACTTTGTGCTGTATCTGATTGTATCATGCCTATTTTCCATGGCAAATCAGCTTTTGTATAGTAGTTAGAGTTTATTTGATAAAGCATGAGTTATGAACGAAAAATTATTGTTTTTCTTTTCTCTCTTTCTTACATAAAGGAGACTCCATGTGCCAATATGACTTGTGCACTGCAAGCAGACGTAGTTGGTTTCAGAACTGATTTTCTGCTAGAATAACCATGAAGAATAGAACTCGGCAACATAACTTGTTATTTCTTCAGTTCCAAAACTGTGCTCATTTCACTTAAGAATGATGATGACATTTCGTACACACGAAATTGTGACGAGTCCGATTGGTGTTCGAGCGCAAAGAAATAGTTTTCGGCTTAAATCACTTTTCGGATTTGTTGTGTAATGACTCGCTGGTTAGGAGGTGGGGAGGAGAGAGAGATTGAGAAAAAGAATCAAAGCACATTCAGTGTTTTCTTTCATACGAATTTTGAAGTGAAATTTATTGTGTGAATGTGTGCAACGCATTTACACACCATAACTATCGGAATGTTTATAGACGGTTCCCTCTTCATCGATCCACGATTCAACATACACAAAATCAGCCACAAACGATGGAATTGAACATTTCAAAACGGCTGCATTACCACGAATTACATACTCTTTGATTATTTCGGCATCGTAAAATTGATTCACAACTGGAAGAAAAAATTGTAATACAAACGTGTACCAGAAATGGAAAAAAAAGGTTCGAAAAAAAAAGAGATAGAGAATCGAATCGGATGAAATTAGGTTAAAAGTTATTGCTTTGCTCTGTCAAAAGAGAAGAGCTACGAGAGCTACGGAATACGGGATAGATAACGAGAAGATTGATTTTTAAATGAGTTTTGTTGAAGCGGAAATTCGAAAAATAATATTGTCCTTTCGATCGATATTCCACTGCAATGTAATGCAATCGTTACTTTTGTCCATTTCTATGCTCTCTTCTCAAATCATTTTCTTTCTCTAGCCAAAAAAAGAATCAAAGGGCAAAGAAATGCCATTGCGTTTTTAGAAATGAAATTGTCGACAAAAAAAAACCGGGTGTTCTGGATATGGTATTTTATAGCTTGGATCACGAAATGGAATTGGAAACAATTTAATTTGCCTTCAATGTTTTCTCGCTAGATTTATTTATTAGGAGTGAAACAGAGAAACAAAACAAAATGTGGGTGAAGTCGCTCGACTATCGAGATTCTAACCATAGTTGTCGCTTGGTAGTAATTCGGTGCCTTCTTCGTCAATCCAAGCTTCAACTCGAACAAAATCGGCCACAAATGATGGTATGGAACATTTCAATACAGCCGAATTCCCCTTAATTACGTATTCCATTAAAATATCAGCACCATAATGCTGATTAACAACTGGATTTCCAACAAAGCGAAGAGAAACGAAAACAGGCAGCACACACGACCCATCCAACCAACACACAGGACACACATCAATGAAGAAGCAACGCATGAAATAAACATATAACGAAATTCAGTCAAAAAATAAGACACGTACAGAATACCGTTGCTTTTAGTCGGGGAAAAAAATGAACAAAAATACATGGAAAACTATGTGGAATATGTCAGATTATAATATATAATAGAGGTATATTTGTAAGCAGAGTAACACGAAAGGCTCATTATTTGTAATAGCATACGTCACGTAGTGTAGTAATATTGCCTTCGCTTGGGTGTCATCGATGTTTAATGTGTTTTGTTTGGTAGTTTCAATTTAACGTTGAACACATCGACAAATTGCGGCTTTTACATTTATGACAGTCGAGAGATACATGTTTATTCATAATTGGGAGTATTCGGATGCCGGCTGCTCGCTTTATTAGCCGATTGTCAATCGAAACGTTTTAGTTGATGGTTATAATTGGTAGTGGGTTCGTTGATTGCTTTTTTTCGGTAGTAAAAAAAAATGGAAATATGCCATTCGGTGCCATCGAATACACATTTTTTCCCCTTTAAAAAGGTTTAAACAAAATTCAACTGAAAAAAATGTGTAATCGAAATGGGAAAACTGAAACTCTCGTTTAGATCGAAATTCGTTGTTTTTGTACCAAAATCTGTAGTTGACGTATATTCCGTGCCATCGCTGCCAAGCCACGCTTCGACACGCACAAAATCGGCCACAAACGATGGAATATTACACTTTAAAACGGCTGTATTGCCTTTGATCACATATTCCGATACCACTTCAGCCTCGTAATAATGATTCACCACTGCAAACAAATTGGAATTTTTGATCAAAATGGATAAAATTCTTCAAATTCTCGATATTTATTTCTCTCGATGGTTTTTCTTCCAAAGCCTGGAAGTTTTTTTTTAATCATTTTATGAACATTTCTTCCTGATTCTGGGATTTTTCTCGTTTCAAACTTTTTAAAAAAATCCTCAACTCGTCAAAATCATACAAAAGTGTATTTTTCTATTGGAGTCACATCTGCTGATCTGATGGGATAAAAAGGTTTGTTTCAATTCGATTGGAAAATGTACAAAAAAAAAATGGAAATCCGTTGGCAGGAGCCCTACATAAGCAAGCAGAACAGGTCATTCACAAACCGTAATCGGTGGCTGGATAGAATGTTTCATCTTGATCCGTATGCCAGGACACAACACTGACAAAGTCAGCCACAAACGATGGGATTTCGCATTTCAAAATTGCCGCATTGCCACGAATGACATAGGCTTTATTGACATCGGTATCGTATAATTGACTGACGACTAAACGCAAGAAACAAAAAAAATTAAAAAAATAGGAATCATTTGATATAAGATTTGCGACAGATTGGTTTTGTTTTGGAGAGAGAGAAAATGAAGTGTGTGGAGAAACCCTGCGAGTATCAAGGAGAGAGTGTGTGTGATTGGGAATTAAAATGGAAAATCCACGCAAACAGTTTAGACGACCCTAGATTAATTTGCTAGTAAATGTCAACACGATGCACATTCTGCTAAAACATTAAAACGAACCATAATCGTTGCTTGGATAGAAGACTTCGTCTTGGTCTGTGTGCCAGGACACCACTTCAACGAAATCGGCCACAAAAGACGGTATCAAACACTTGATAATGGCCGCATTGCCGCGAATCACATGCTCTTTGTTCACATCAGCCTCATAGTATTGTGCGACAACTGTTTTTAGTTTCAACCATTTCAGAAAAAAGGAATCGTTTTTAGTTTGAAGAAAAATATGCTTTTAAATGTCTTGTGCTAAAACCGTAATCAACGAAGAAAAAAAAACACAGTTTGAAATCCATTTTGTGAACTATTAACCGCATATTAATTTTATCGTTGCTGGGGACGTATGTGTGATAAACATACTGAACCTAAGTAAAAAAAAGTCGCGACTCTCACCAACGGCAGCACATATTAAAAACACATTTTTTTCGCCTCCAAAAGAGCAAATTATGTGTAAAATACGTCGTAAAAAAAACGTCGTGTAATTTATATCTTCCAGCGAAAATGAGCAACACTCGTCGCACTTTTTTTCTGGTTGTTGTTGTTGTTGTTGTTCTTCCTCTTCTCTCAATCATACAAAAGACCAACGACACAAATTTATCAGCGAAAATCGAGCACGTAGTCGGTCGTGGATTCGTTGAAATCGTGAATGGAACATTTCACAATCTGCACGTACAAAATATATGCGGTATGTTCATTTCTTGACGAGAACATATCATTTCTATGACATTTGAATTTATTTTAGCGAGCAATAAAGCCGAAAAATTGTCACAAATTTCACAGTGTTTTCACACAGCCATTCAATGAAAATCGATCATTTGGTCTTTTGCAAATCCACCATGTGGATCGAACGAAATAACACACACAAAAAAACGCACAACGAAAAACAAACAGCCAACGGATTCGTTGTTGTTTGTCTTAATTCTCACAGTTGGTTTTTGTTAGTTTCCTAATTTCTAAAACCATTTTTTTGTTATGAAGTATCTGTCCTTGTTCAGTTCGCTTCGTGTCAACCATAGTTTCATCGCATTGTTTTCTTTTTGTCTATATTACGAAAGCATTCGGTATCATGCGCTTGAATTAAGACAACATTAAATTTTATTGCTGCTTTAATTAATGTTTATGTGAGTTCTCAGTTAATATTTAGATCATTTTTCTCTCGCTCATCACGCTTTGTGACCCGTTTTGTTTTTGTTATGAGATTCATTCAGTTCGCTTCTGACAACTCGAATTTATCACGCGCGCGCGCTTATGGTTCAAGTGTCATATGCATCAAAACGGAAACTATGCTCATTATGAGGCAATTTTTGAGTGCAAAAACTATCTATCGATATCCAACAGAGCCTCTGTTACAGAGGAGAGCATCTCTAAGCCAAAATGATGAAATTCGTTGGTTGCCGTTTGTTCTTGTCACTAATCAGAATCGAATGCAAACATCTGGCATTTTGAATTTAGCCTCGCTATTTTTGTATGCCATCCAGCAAAAGGATTAAAATGTAGACAAAAAAAGACGAATGACTCACAATACAGTATGTGAATTATGGTGATCCATGACAAATGAGACGCGATTTTGTTGTAAGAACTGGCTTTGATAACCAAATGAATATTAATGTTAATTACGAATCGTATTGAAATTTAATGTGCATAGAATAAATTGAACGCTTTAGGTTGATTGCGAACGTTCGACTCGTTTTATGAACGAAAAATTGAAATTGAACCACGCAATAAAGTTCTGAATCAGTTCTTTTGTTGCCATTGGTTCGTTTCCGTACTTTCACATTTGATCTTTACCCAGAGAACAAATAGATTTCATAGCAAAACATTCCAATTTTTTTTTTCGTTGTTACAACCCATTTGAATGGACTATCCTGTTCATAAATGGAATGGGCTATCATCATAACAAAAATGACACAATATGCGCACTGACAAAAGCGATGGATGACATATTTGACATGCGAATGTTTTTACAACAACAACGACGACAAAAAAAATAATATGTTTGATGCATGTCATCAGTGTAGCATTGTGGAACAAGGAGAGACGCCAAAACAAAACCAAAAAAAGAAGAAGAAAAAAAAACTGCGCAAGCAGAAAGTAAAAAAAAAATCAGCCAGCAACGAATTGGTGAGAGCGAGATCCGAAAAAAAAATCAATGTGTGCGCAGGCAGTACACACAAAATCGGCCGTTTCGACTGAATAATTCGAATTATTAATAAATAAGCATATGGCGGTTGTATTTTAATTTCCTCTTATGTCGCCTCGCTTGTGATCGTTCGTTCTCTCTATCAACACAGACAAAACATGATTCAACCTCTTATTCTTATGTAAACATGGCTGCTTTCATACACTACAATGCAACGAAATTATAAAGATTCAGCAATGATTTCATGTTTGCTGTTTTTTTTCTTCTTCGTTTCATTGGTCGTACGATATAATTTTCGTTTTTTTTTTTCCTGTGGCTCGTCGGATATAAAATTCAAGAAAGAACGTTTGCTGAGCCATGTCCGTTGTGCAATATTGTATTGTGACTGTGAAATGGTGCTGTATGTGTGCGTGTGTCTTCGCTGAGCAAATCAAGCGTGGAATGTGCAAAAGTATATACTTGATTCGATGGTGCTCGACAACAACGACGGTTTCTTTTTTGGTCTGTGATTGAATTACTTGGAATTTGTTTTTTTTTAAATATGCAATTTTGATCGCATAACATTTCCATATGATGGATTGAATTAATGGGCTTGCACTTCAGATTTGTATTTTGGATTAAATATGGTGATCGAATGCCATCGTGATCGTGTGTCTTCTTTAGACACCATGTTCTTGAAATTCTGATCTCGCACACAATTACACCGCTTCAATTGAAGCAATCACATAACGATCGACCGGATTGCAATTTAGAATGCAATTTTAATGGTTTTTGGAATTCTTCGTGAAAATGTTTGTATGTGAACAGTGTACACCGCAGATCAAATTCATCACAGATCGGAAAAGGATGGATGGATGGATGAAAGAAGTGAAAAAATTCGAAAGTGTACGGAACGATGTACGGAATTTGTCAATGTCTGTTATTTTAGCGCAATTAAATTGATTCATCACTTTTCAGACAGACCGAAATGGGCACTTCTTTTTCCACGTTCATTCTCTGTCACGTTAATCGATCGATCATTCAACATCAACAATGGGCCACATCAAAGTGTTTGTGTGTAGTTTTTACGATGAATTAAATTATGTTTAGATGTTTAGATCGTAGCCAGAGCCTACTCACGCTTTGAACAGATTGAAATGATGTTTCGATGTGTTTTTCTGATGCGATCGAATGATAACCGATTCAAACAAAACCCATCAGTTGCGTGAAAATGGTGAAATGCCGAGCAACAACAGAAAAAAAGAGACTGAAGTGACGGTTGGATAGCAACCGGAGGCCGCGCCGATGTTTAAAAGGGCCATGTAAACAAATTTTCTGTTTCGCTTTGAATGATTTCAGTTTTATACGTTTGATTTGCTTCAGTTCGATTAAATGGCCGTTATTGGAGGCTATTTTTTACTCTGGTTGCACACACACATACACTCAAATGACTACTTATGTACGGCATATATTCCGAACCGGCCATTTGATTGAATTCAAAACCAACAATTTATCGTTGAAAGTGAGCACTTTCTACATCTTTTATGGTTGAATTGAATTTGCCATTTCATGTTCGGAATGAATGGAATGAATCAATTTTTGTTTCCGTCAGCCGAGTCGCTGTGAGTACAGCACACAAATTGCGCTGCTCAGAGTGTTTAACGGAAGGCGATTCGGTCAATTTCAGCTGTTGATCTCTTCATAATAGAATTCGAAGCCATTGAAATAAAGAAACAAAATAATCCCGAATGAAAATCAAGCAGCGCCTGTGTGGCTGCTCATGATTTAAAACGCAAGTAGCACCAAACGTCGAGGAAGATGTGAATGTGAACTACCATCCAAATACACGGATTGAATACATTGTAGCGGTTCTTCGATATTTGTCGCGCTTGCATTTGTTCGTTCTCTTTTGATTTTGGTTTATTTTTTCCTCTCAGTTTGGAATACTCTCTGAGGTCGGCGGGTGTACGTTGCTGTGAATAATAATAATGTCTTTATAATCGGTAACTGGCCATGCATCACGTCTTTACGATGCACGGAAGGTACAACTTTTTATGGTTAACATGTATTTTGTGTGTGTGTGTATGTGTCTCCCATCGACGATTTGTTTTGCCACACTCATTTTCATTCGGTTTCTCTACACCAAATAACAAATCGACCGAATGGTGCACGCATTGACATTTCATTCACGTGCTCCGTCGCGTTCAATCAATTATGAAAGATTCGCTTGCTGCTAGAATTGAACGATTGAATAGATATAGAGAAACAAGAAAAAAACATAAACCCCATAAACAACTCGCGCCACGCAAACAGCACACAAACTCATCACACGGCAAAAACACTTGATTCAAAATCGCTACCAATGTAATCGAATCAAAATCGAATCGTGTGAGTGCGATTGTGTGTGCGCGGGCGCGCAACGCACTGTATTCTCGACGAGAGAGTTGGCTGAAACATTAAAGTTTATCGAACGAAAATGAATTTTAAACGAAACAACAAAAAGAAAAACGGTCGATTCTTACCGGCACGAACGTTCACATCACGCGAAATAATCGAACCGAATTGATTTTTAGCCAAACATGCATAGACCTGAGCGTGCACTTCTTGACGATAATCCTCCGCTTGGAATGGTGGAAACACGAGATTGCCGTTCGATAGAACTTGCCGTAAACCGGGCACATCACCAACGGCCGTACCATCACTCTGTCTTACCCAGATGATCTCAGGGGCAGGCGTTCCCGATGCTCGACCTATGGGCAAAGTTTTTTTTTTTTTTTAATCAATGGTTGAGAAATCAATGCGATTGATGGGCTCTTTCAGAAAAATGGTTCCTTTTCTTACATTCCACGACGGCACCTGTTGAATTAGAAAAATCAATGCGATTGATAGGCTCTTTTAGAAAAACGGGTCCTTTATTTTCTTCATCGGTTGTCGCTGGTGCCGCATTTATAGCTGCAAAAAAGAAGAAAAAACACAAAAATTAGCTGCAATCTCTGAAAAAGGTTCACATTTGGGAAAAATTGGGCCTAGTTAATAAAAAGTCAAGTCGCTGGAGTGTTCAATGCTATTTTAGTATTCATCCAAAAAGTGCAGTCATTCCGTTCGAACAAAGCTTCATTATTCAGGAGTTTCGGTGACAGTGTGCATTCTTTTTCGGTTAGTGCTTCTGTCACGAAACGTTCTTAAAATAAAAACCAAACAAAACTATTCAATTGTTTCGAATGGCTTGAAGGCATGCCACACATGAGAAACCCTTTGAAATTCCTTTACGTTGCATCGAAATGTTTGTGTTCGAGAGAATTTCTACTTCACTTTCATTTCGTATTTTGGTTTGAATTTTCTTGCATCAGACATGTGCGCGTTCTTTAGAAAAATGCGTTTATTTGAAATTCGTTTGAATAACTGAAATGAATTCGACAAGTAATACGGAGGTAACATAATTTGTGGTCATCTCATAAAAAAATTGCTGTCTGTGGTGCGCCTCAAAACTGCATAATAAAATCGAAGATGGCATCGTACTGATCCCAGTTTCAGGTACATCTCTCTTTTAGTTTTTTTTTTTCTTTACATCTTCTCTATTTCTGTCAGGAACGGTTCAGGAGAAAGAGAGCGAATGTGAGAAAGATACAGACACAAAGTGTGAGGTAGAGAAAAGTGAGAGATAAGATATAACTCATTGAAAGAGAGAGAACGATACATATTTAACTCCTTGTCTTTCCCCCTTTTGACACACTGTCTCTTTCCAGAGAAACAATCATTTCATGTAGGAATTACATGGAAGAGAGTTGTATTCCGAAGAATGTGCACGACATTAGATTATTTTATCTGCCAATCTAGAAAACTCATAAATTATCTATTTAAAAAAATTTTGTTCCAGTTAATGCTAGTGACACGTTTTCGGTCTTTGTATTATGTATATTACTTAAGGAATCGCTTGATTGCTGATAATCTCCGAGATTCTCGTATGGCTCAAGGAATGAATATTCGTTTCATAACAACGAATAAACAGTCCATAATAAAGAGAAGGCTGTGTCTGTGTGACAATGATTCAGTTGCGCTACACACACATATCACAAATGCAACGCATTTTCAAACACTCATCGCAACGTCATACGAACATCGATTTCAAAAGAAAGACAAAAAAAAACGAGAACAAAAAAAAACGGTTAAAGAAGCGCATCACAGCCGCATATTAATTTCAATGTCGACCGTTCAGGTCGAATGTGAGTCAAGAAACAACACACATAAATTATATCGCTGCATTCAAATGCATTATTTTATCGTGTTTGTGTGTGTGCCATTCAAATGACGCCTCAAAACAATGATGAATACATCGCTCCACACAAATGTTATGATCATATTATTGTCTTCCACAAAACATTATTTCATCAATAATAATAATAATCAGCGGCGATGGGCCTCCAAATCGAGAAGTCTATATTTTGTATTGTTTGACATGCATAAATTGTTGAATCAGCTTGCAACACGAAGAAGAAGAAGAAGAAGCAAAAAAGGCACTTTGACTGCGACAATTGCTAAATGGGCAAAATGCATCGGTTCATTTTTTTATTTCTGCGTCGTCGCCGTTTTTCGTCTCGCTACGAAATTCTCACATAATGATGTGACAATTCAAGAAATTTAGTGTATAATAAAAGCGAGTAAGTAAATAAGTGGAAAAACGAGCTGAGTGACTCAAACAAAACAAAGACCATGCGAGAGAGCGATAAAGAGACGGAGATAGAGCATATGTAAGACGAGGTGTAAACATATATTCATGTCTTTCTATGTTGTTACTTTTATTTCGTATGTTTTCTTAATATTTCGTCGACGACAAACATCGAGAGAGAGATAGGATGCCCGATGAAAATGCATGAAGAAATTCAAAGAGTTCTAAACAGAAGGCCATTAAATTTTGTATCTTATACGGATAAAAATCGCTCGCGCGACACTGTATCGTTCGCCTTTTCGGCTTTCATCACTGTTTTTTTTTTATCTAAATTTGGTTTGTGTGTACTTTTTTTCACTTCATAACATTTTTTCAAGTCTTTTCTTCCTGCCTTTGTTTAAACTCTTTTTCGAGTTATTTTTTTTTTATTCTAGTCGCTCATTCAAGTTGGTTCTTACAAAATTGAATTTTATGGGCTTTGTTTGACGCATTGTTTACACGATGAAAAAAGTGCGTACTTACATTGAGAATTAACGATGTACGCAGCGTACAATCGAGAGAGAAGAACGAAAAAAAAATAGTTTGTTTCTATGATGCATTCAGATTGGTCTCGGTGTGTTTGTGTCGTCATCATAAGATGTTGGAATGCGCCGTTACATTTCATCATGTTTTTTTTCGCTCTTTCTTCTTATATCACACAAACACATCTCGTTGTCGCAGACAAAATTTCCTTTTGTATACAGTAAGGCACGAAGAGAATTGACACGACAAAAAAAACAATTTCTGGTCTTATCTCATTTTTTTTCTTTTGTTTATTCAACCATTATACAAATGTTGCACATGGATTTTTGGAAAGAAAACATAATAATGAATCTGGTCGCTTGGGCCAGTCAGCAGCATTCGATTTTGTCGATTTAGCTTTTATTATGCCTTTGAGAATTCTATTTTTGAATTTCGTCAAGAATAAACAATTGTCTCGAGCATTTTTGCTTCATTTTTTCGCGGTAAATGTACGTTTTTAGTGGCAGCGCATCATTCGACGATGGCACGACATGGCGCGTGCAATGAAAAAAAACTGCGGAAGTGTTTATTTTAAGAACGAAATTCCCACTTTAATCGACAACATTCAAAGTCCTAAGAATCCAAAGCCCACTATCACGAATCCAAATCGATGGGATTTTCGTTCAAAAATCGACTAAAAAAGAAGCAACGCTTGCGATGAATATGCTTTGTGGCTTTCAGTGTCAAGAGACAGACATACTATGGTCAATGAATTCCATCCAGCATAATTTCCATTTTTAATGAATTAATGCGACCGGATAATTATAAAATTATGATCGTTTAACACCATTTAGCGGACGAATCGGGAAGACGCTAGAGTAATTTGCTATGTAAAAGAAAATTCCACAATTGCATTGGTTCCATTGTGTGTTGTTTGTTAATGCAGCCGTGCGCGACGTAAAATTCAATGAGCAAAAGAAAACCGCAGTGCATTTTGAGCGGTCGTTCAGCGTTCTTGTATAGCCAAAGTGAAGATTTCTTATTCCTTCTCCGTTTTAATAGAAGAGAATTATTTACACTTCCGTTTGTCTTGAAAACAAAAATTGAATGCGACAATGGAAACAACGGAACCGTGACAGAGAAGAAAAAAAAACGAAGAAGAATCACGCATGTATGATGATTCGAGTATTTCATATGTGCCGAAGGCGCTTACATTGTAATACCAAGTGGAATGAGTTTCGCTTTTCGGGAATGGTCCGACACGAATTCAAGTAAGATTCGTTGCAAAGAGAGTAGGCGGCAGTGGCGTAAAAAACGCCAAAATTATCATCATTACACAATTCAATCAAATGTAATACCAAAGCATCCGAATGCAAACATAGAAGAGAGAACACTTCCAAAGTGTTGGGTCGATGCAATTTATGACGTTGGCTTAGAGTAGCAACAATTTTACACAGCTAAACGTAATTGAAACCTAATGGTTATCTAATAAGTTTTAACTGGACGTGATGTGAAATGCAAATGTCATGTAGCGCGCGAACATGACACATTTTCAGAATGGATGATATATATGAAGTACACACGAATGAATGTGGTGACATTCTCTCTATGGTAGTGCGTGATCAAATCTCCATTGCGCTTTTCACGACACCAAACATTGACAAAGCGAGAGAGAGAGAGAGAGAGTGAGAGTGAGAGAAATAGTGAGAGAGAGTGGGAAAGAGAAGGAGAAGAGGAAGAAGAAGAAGGATGAGAGCGAGTTAGAGAGAGAGAGAGAGAGAGAGAGAGAGAAAGAAAGAAAGAGCAAACACACTCGGAATATTATTATATTTGAGTAAATCCATCGTTTCAATTTCACTGAATACTGATTAGAAGCGTGCACACAGAACATAAACCCATTGAGAAAGTCCATTAGAGAACAAAGAGCCGAGCAATCGAAATAACAAAAAGAGCGAGAATGGAATGGCCTCCTCGGCCATTATTCATTTAGTAGTGGTTCATATTGATTTTAGTTTAGGCAGCAGCATGTATAGCACGACTCGGAAGAATCGCTGCCTTTCTCTCTCTCTCTCTCTCTCTCTCTCTCTCTCCTTCACTCTCTGACTCATCTATCAATCGAGTTTGTTCAATATACAAAATCTCAAGTGGCTCAATGAAGACATGTCTATTTACATGTTCAAAAGTAATTTTCATCGAATCGAATTGAATTCAAGCTCGAGCAAATAGCCGTTTATTTGCTGATCGCTTTTCTCAGCAAACTAATATAAAATGCACATAATTGTTGAAATGTTGTCTCGACGTCGTTGTGCCCGGATCCAATGTTCTGGATTGGTTAAATCAACACCTGACCTGACCTGCCCCGTAAAAGGGCTACAATGTTTCGTGTGAACTCATGGAGCGATTGGTTTCTTGTAAGAAAGTGATATCATCGCGTTTCGCTGTTATTCGTGGCCACCTGTTGGTGTCTAATCTATTTTGCGCTGAATCATTCCATTCCAAGCAATTCAGTTTGCTAGCCGCCGGAAGAATTTTGCCATGCAAATAGCAAATTTATTTACACTTGACTCCATTTTTACGACTCATGATTTGGACAAGCCGAAAATGAGCACCGCGCGACATTGTTCATTTCTTTTTTGCTTCAATGTGAACGGTGACAGCAACGAAATTCAGTGCATTTCATGTTTGTTCTCCAAACAAAGTTTCATTTTGTCGCAATTCACATTGAAATTGTGGTTGCTTCGATGTTCTTACATTTATATGTGGCTCATTCACCATTCGGTTTTAGCTGGTTTAAGCAACAGTTCAAACAGCAACAGACGGTTTGTGTTTTTTTTTCTTTAGAAAAAAACTGATTTTCTTCATTTATCTTAGCATGATCTTCCTTTGAAATGTGTTTTTTCCTCAAAAAAAAATGGATTTATGGACAAAGATTATACAGTTTCAGGCGACGCACTAAAACATGTACGCAAAATACTGAAGCACTGGTTGCATAGGTTATGAGGTTGCAGAACCGACGACCAAAACACCGACAACGACGATGATGATGGTGAAAAGAAAATTCAGAAACTAAGCAGCTGTCATGCAGCTGTTCATTGCTCGAACCAATCAAATCACACGCACAAAGAAATATTGAATACACAGGCTGCACAAAAGAACCATGCAGATCAATCGCAAACGGGGCGAACGAAGATGCAAGACAAACGAAAGATAGAGACGAAACATGAAATAAGTAGAACGCACTCAAAAGTTGAAATGGTTTTGTTGGCCGTACAACACATAAACAATAAATCCCTTGTTTTCAATCGTTTCGTCGTTTCCTTCTCGATTCCGTGCAAGTGTGTGAGTGTGTGAGCGCTTCATTCGATCACAAGTGCTTTGCTTTTGCTTTGACATTTTGGTTTCGTTCAATTCTTCGTCTTTTTCATTATTTCATTCGTTCTTCCAATCCATTCTGCATTAAAAGATTTATCGTGAATTTCAACAACAGCCAAAAATGAGTTCGGTTTGTCAAAATATGAAATCACCATTTATTTTGAACAATTTTTGTTTTACGCTAGCATGTGAACTAATCGAATTGAGTTGTAATGCAGAAACAAAAACGAACGAACGAACGAACGACGAATGAGTCAGTTCAAATAGAACTTAAATTCACACGTTTTCAATTCGCATGAAAGACATCGTTCGATGCAAAATGCGTGCTTATCGCCCAACAAACACTTGTGTGTGTGTCACACACAGTTTCGATATTCGTAGTTGTTGTTTGTGCGGCGGCAATAGAGAAAAAAACATCGGTTTGCCAAAGTTTAAAAAACTAGTGCATAAAATAAACACAATCACTTTAGTGTATGTATACAACTACAGTTTTATTGGAGCGATAAAATAAATAAATAGTATTGGAATTTAGGTTTTACGTATTATTGAGTTCCATTTAATCTCCGTTTAGTGGGAAAAACATTGAAATACATTTTTGAAACGGAATGATTTATTCAAGCAACAGATGCGCCATCAAAGAGCGATACACAATAGCAATTGGTGTGTTTGTACACAAACATTTCTAAATAATTCATATCGCGAGTTTAGCTTGTATTGACCGCACAGACAACTACTGGTGTCGGTGAGAGATTCTCGCAGTTTCTGCATAAGAGTGAATGAGACAGAAGAGATGATTATTGACAGTGAACCGGTACACGGATAAACACCTCTCATTTTTTGCAGACACCGAAAATTTATTTGTACATCACTTCCAAATCAGCCGTTAGAACGTTCATACGTAACATTGCTCGAATTTACTTAAAAAGAGTGTACAGCGAAAAAAATAATCGCAAATTGATCATCATCCGACGCTTTTGTTTGTGCATTTGAAGTTTAGCTGCTCAATTTTCGGCGATTTAATCATAAAACATCGTGCATCATGGCAAAGAAGGTAAATATAAATGAAAGTGAAAAAAACTGTCGATTCAAAGTATAGAAATATGATGTTCGGTTTAGCATTTCTTTCGATTTTTTGCGCTTTATAAGTGACAGATGCATTTATTGGACAAGATTGTTATCAATTTAAAGAAAATGAAGCAAATTTTTGCCCGGTAAAACCATTGAAAACTCATACATTTTGTGATTTTCATTTTCAGATGATTGACGAGAATGCAAACGAGGATGTCGAACGGGAATCAAGAATGGAAAAGGATCTAAAAATGGAAAAGGAGCCAAAAATCAAGAAGGAATCGAAGGTGAAGAAAGAATCAAAATCAAAATCAAAGAAGGAACAGAAAACCGCGATGGAAAAAAAGTCGACAAAAGAATCAAAGACCGTGGAGAATGAAATGACGCCGCCATTGAAGACAAAGAAACGTAGCACGACAAAATCAACGGCAAAAAAAGCAACAGCCACGGTCAAACTCTGGTTCGAACCAGAATGTATTTTGGGTGCAACCGATTGTTGGAACGGCGAAATGGCGTTTCGGTTCAAAGCCAAAGACAGCGACAGCTTCGAATTTGTTCCAGCCAAAGTAGCGAAGATTGCTTGCCCACAGTTGGTTATCAATTTTTACCAAGATCGTCTCGTTTTTTCCGATGATGTGTAAGGCTAGGGTAAAAATGCGATTAACAACAATTGCCATTGAATGGAACAAATAGCTCCTGTTGATTAGGTCCACTTTTTTTTACTCTATTTATCGTTATTGTTAATGTCAATTCTCTCAGAAAATATGTTTTGTGAATCAATTAAGAATCATTACATGGAATATCATACTTCCGAATTATCTAAATCTTTATGTCAGTTGAAAATATGTGACGAGAACAGTACCCGTAATGAAGTTGAAATAAAAAAAGAAGATGAAAAACTGTCGAAAAAGAAATGAAATCACCGTTCTTCTTTGTTTGAATTGAAAAATCCCATATTGAAGCCAAACGTCAAAAACACAACATGAGAGTCAATGCATCAAGGTTCTATTGCATGTGTGATGGCGATGGCGGTGGTAACGTCTCCGTTGCTGTCGACAACAACGAGTGCACAAGAGTTAAAATCGGCAAATTGGCCGTACAGAGCAGAGAAAAAAAAATGATTTTGCTGTTTTCTAAATTGAACGAATCACTCAATTATTGTGTGTATTTATTATTTTGGTTGAGATTCTTTAAATGGTTTGAATATGGAACAGCAGTGAATGTACTAAACTGCGGCAAATAACATCGACATAAGCGACAACTCCTCCCACACGTTAAATAGATCGTACATTACGACGGCGATGAGAAAAAAAAGAACATAAAAATTAATGCGATTGAAGTGAGTATGAACGAGGGAGCGAGTAAGCAGGTTGAAGCGAGAGCGAGACAGTAATAGATAAAAAGAAGAAGAAACATCAAATTGAGTGTATGCATAGCACAATGCCATTCGTTCGACCGGTTTTTATCTCGGTCTTGCTTTCTGTGTGTATGGACTGATGAAACGGTGACTGATAGCCAACGCAAAATATCTTCGATCGATCAAATCTATTGCAAACACGCGCGCGCGCCCGCTCTTTCTTGACTCTCGCAAATGCTATGTTTTTTTTCTGCGGCGCTCAAGCAAAAATGTGAATATTTCCAGCAAAAGCATTGTGGATTCAATGTTAAATTTCCAATTCTAATTGAATACATCCAGCGACTCGTTTCGTTGAATTCCGAAAGAGTGTGAGCAAAACATCAAACACTTACCAGCATTATTAATCCATATAAATATTAGCGCGAATATAATCCAATTCCTCGGTAATCCCATGTTTTCGTTTGTGTTTTCACTTATACACACAGATATCAACACAAAACACAGATGCACTTGATTTCAATGCCTTTTCTTCGATATATTCTTTTTTATCTGGCTTCTTTTTTTTTCAATCAATTTTTTCTCTTTTTTTTGCTTGTTTTGAACACACACTTGATTCTTTTTCTTTCAAATTCTTTGCTTTTTCGTGTTTTTGCTCAAAATTATTGGTCGTCGATCGAATTAATTGCAAAGTGGACACAAATCACAAATCACATACATCCATATACGTTCGATGGGGTTATCATCCAATATATCGATGAACGCCGGCTGCTAGAAAAACCCGATAACTAAATTCGATCCGAATAGTACGCGCGATACGCGACAATCACGGAACCTATTAGAATAGAAAAAAAAACAAAGTTAGTATCAATTGCTGGAAAACGAATCAAATGACTTTTCCTCATGAGAAAAGAATAACGATTGGAACACTTTGCAACGAAGATTGTTTTACGCTCACTGATTCGGGTCAGTTCAACGATATAAATTCACCGAAATTGATTTCTCACTCTAGCGTGTGCGCGTATCGATCGATAAGTGTGTAATTATGATGATTTTTTCATTCGATTTAAAGCGATCAAAGTGTAATGGCTCAATTTGTGTTTGTTGGCCCAACTCGAGCAGCAGAATCGTTAGAGAATCGCCACAATTGCTACATATACACATTGTCTGACATGATTTTTCTGTGGTTGTTGTTGTTGCTTTCGGCGTTAATTGAAATAAATGAATATCATAACGAATTTAAGACTTGAAAATGAATGAACGAAAAAAAAAACAACAACAACACATCGAAGAGCGAAGTGGCCATAAACAACAATCGGACGTTGCACTACATGTGTGGAGTAACGAGTGGTCCGGCAATAATATGTATCGCATGTGTTGTTATATATATATGTTGCGTGTTACGCGATATATTTGGCTCGTTGCTGCGGCAGCGGCAGCAATTTGATTCATTTAAATGGGCTTCTTGCATTCAAAAACTTCACAAAATGAATTTAGAGTCGGGCATTTTGAAATACGGACGATCGTTCGTTCTTTTTGTTCTCTTCATCTCTGCTTGAATTTCAAGTGAAGAGAATAGGAAATATGACGATGTGCGCGAATCTAAGGGCGTGAGGCTCTCTCTCTATCTCTCTCTCTCTTCCGAAAGTCGCAAAACAAATCATGTCATGTGTATCACTCATGCCATACATTCATTTTTATTCGGTTGTAAAAGACGACTCATACTCGGACTCTAATATTATGCTACTGTTTTGGAACGCAAATAATTTGACAGTCAACACAAAAAATTATTGCATTTTTATTGATTTGCATAAATTGTGAGTCGAAAAATAAACAAACAAATGCGTTGCGACCGTCGCCAAACCAACGAAAAATTCTGTAAACAATACGAATCAATTAATCAGCACGTCGGTATGGAGTGTGGTATCAAAGTACAGAAAAAAAAACAAACTGGCACTATTTCACGGAGCATTAATTGCTGTTAATTAATTTGATGTGTGTATAAGTTGTGCATTTCAGTCGCACACTTCAAGCGTCCGACAGAATTCTAAGCAATGACCGCTGCAAAACAGAGAGTATTCTAAGCGTATGCAATTCGACCAACCTAACCAAGAGTCGTTGCTTCACCGTAGGCTGAAGTTTTGTTTGCCAATAGAATATTGACGAATAAAATGAAACCATTTATTATGCTAATCATTCGGCATTCTTTTGCTATGCGAAAATTTGAATATGGATTTGCTTGTGTGCATTAAGCATAACGATACATCGCTTATGATAGAACCCAGGTAGATTTTTTTCTAATTAATTTAATGGATTCGAAGCGACGACCATCGCACGCGCTGGGCCCCACAGAAAAAAAAGAGAACCAAATGGGCAGAAGAAATACGGCATACTGTGTGCAAATCCCCGTTCTATTACGCTTTCATTGTAATTCGATCGGCTTTGACAGCTGGGCTACATATGCAAACAATGCTCGTAAAATTACGAGCGCGCTTCAACCGCAACCGAAACAGCAACAGAACCAGCAAAAAAAAAATCTAAGTAATTATGTGCGTCATATCAACTGAAAATGTGAACATATTTTATTTTCTTTTTGTCATCATTCAAAATATCTATAAAAAAAAACTACACCGAATGGGCTAAGAAGTGAGTGGCCGGAAAATAGAGAATAAAACATGCATTGAAATTGAAACCCGAACACGGTGAAAAAACACGGTACACACACACATCGAACAGCAACAATAACAACAGCAGCAGCACATATTAATTCGTTCGCGGCATAAACACTTCACGGGGTGTTTGCAAACGAGTTTCATCGTGGAATTGTGTGTATGTTCTTGTATCTGCCATGAATTGAGCACGGAATCACGGAGAGAACGTTGGAAAAAAAAGCCATCGTAGGCAAATGCAAAAGGCGTCCATATCTATTTCATCAGGCCGTTATTTTGTGTAGTAACCCAAATTCAAACAAAACTCGAACGAAAAAGCATAGAAACAATGTACACACACTCATTGAATTAATGAGCGAAATGTTAATACATTTAGATGGCATTTGATAGAGAGAAAGAGAAAAGGTAATCAGGAGAAATACGCAATAGATTGAATACGCGGAGTCGCGCTCATATTGTTCTGACGAGAGAATGAAAAGAACAAAAAAAAAAGTTGACAGCACCGTAATAAATAGCATGCAAATCGAGTCAGTCCAATCGAAGCAAGCGAGTGAAAAAGAAACAGGAATAATAATGGCTCGATGGATGGAAATGTCTATTTTGTACCAACACAAATACATTCAACCATATCACCACCACTTCAACCACCACAGGCAAACGCGTTTGAGTAATGTGTATGCGCGTAAAAAAAATAAACTCAAACTCATTGACATTCGGATTCTAATGGTGAGTAAATTTTTACTGTAGCCAGTAGCATCAATCTCAACCCCGTTGTGTATATGTGCGCGCATGTGTGTGTTTGTGTGCCTTAGTCGGTGCATGGCTGTGTGTTTGCGTGTGAGTGTGTGTGTGTGTGTGTGTGTGTGTGAATATTGTAGCGTGAGTTGTGTTCGAGCAAATTTTCCATTCGTATATATGGTACTGTGCGACACACAACGAGGGTGATTCACCCCAACACACAATCACCAACGCATTTGGGTTGTATTCGTTGTTCGGAGAACGATTTTACGCGACAATAGTACACACATTCGTGCAAACAAAAAAAACACAACACACGGTACATGGCTTGGGGTACGTGTTGAAATACAAACTGTTCGGATATAAATACATTGATGCCGAAGCGATATGGTTTTGTGCTCTTATACTGTATGCTCAGTGCTCAGTGCTCACACACCAGCATCAGAATATTGGATACGGGAAAAAGAAAAAGGCGAAAATGTTGATGTTGTTTTCCACACAACCGTACAAACTTCATGGATTCACTTATCCCAAAAGTAAAGTAAAAGGAACAGGAGAGAGAGAAAAAAAATATTGTAGTGTATGGATTTCATACACAATGGCCATGGCATTGTAGAATTCTTGGCAACTTTTGCCCATTTTGCTTGTGTGTGCACGTATGTGTGCGTTCTTTGTGGTACCATAAATTCACAAATCATCAGGCACACAATTCGTATCAGGATATTTTTCGCAATCTTTTTCTTTCTCTCTCTTTCTCTCTCACTCGCACACACTCGACGTCGCCAATCATCAATGTTTTGATGATGAATTTGGTTTGGAAAGATGGCACATTCTATCACTAGGAAACAATCATTAAATTGAGCCTGCGTGTATATTTTTTTCGATGGCTCATCATTGTCGCTTTAAGAGGCCTCTTTCAAATTCACGCTATTTTATGATGCCTTCTGTCTATCTATCGCTCTCTTGATTCTTTTATGATAATGATGATATCCTTCTCTCTCTCTCTCTCTCGCTCTCTCTCTCTCTCTCTCTCTCTCTCTCTCTCTCTCTCTCTCTCTCT
>NW_022601432.1:4458081-4527008 GCF_009176505.1 Sitodiplosis mosellana | reverse complement strand
TCTCTCTCTCTCTCTCTCTCTCTCTCTCTCTCTCTCTCTCTCTCTCTATGTGTGTGTATATCGATGTGATTCGTTTTTATTGTATGTGTGTTGGATACGCATGGAATTTGATAGAACGATGGCTGCTTTTTTTTTATTATTAGCTATCCACTTTATTTGTTTACTATTTTCACGGTTATTTTTTGCCATAAAGTTTGACTTTCTCCACAATATCATACAGATTTGGAGTGTCGTTTTGTTGAGCTAAAAATGCCATTTTAAAATGTCTATGCTATGTTTGTGTCTCAAACACAAATTTTGAGCTAGAAATCGAATGTTTCCAAAGGCGGCGAATTCTCAATGGAAATGAAAAAAAAAAAACCACGGCAAACTCTTGTGTTTGTATGCATCAAATAAATCTTCTCTTATTCAAACCGAAGAATATGATTTAGTAAATATTCATCATCTAAGTCGATAGCTGATGAAATGGTGAAGCATTTTTCCACAAATTTTAAAACGAAAATCGTTAGTCATTTTTCCTCCAATATTTCAACATAGTCTCTGTATCTCCCTCATCCCGAGGTGTATGGTTTCATTGGCACGCAAACGCACACATGCTCAAGCGCGCAAGACATGAAAATTTTGTTTACTGTCAAACGTCAATTGGCTGATAGACGAATCTTTCTCACTCATTCACTTTTTTCGATATATTGAAATTTCCTGAATGGATATTGTAAATGGAATGATTCAGAACCGAATCGAAACCGAAAGAGAATTTGCATATTTTTAGGCTAAGCATTTTTAATTTTAGTTTTTGCGCACACATGGATTTTGTTTGCAGCATATCGGCAATATTTCACATATGAATGGCCATTCGCTGAACCTCCGCAGCTCTTTTAAAATAGCAACTGAGAAAATGGTTGCGATGTGCTCATTATTCGGTAGCCATTAATGTGTTGTTGGGTTTTTTTTCGGTTATTGTTGGTTCAATCAAAATGAATCGATTCCAGCCAACACAAAAATGAAGTAATAGCAAACGCTAACCGCCCAAACGCACACACACACGCTTCAAACAATTTGCAGTAATAACAAACAACAGAACGAAAATCACGCATTTTGTTATGACACATGCGGTTGCACTTTCAATGTGCAATGAGTAAATGCACATTGGCACATTCTATCATCAATTCACATGGACATGTTAAACAAAAAAAAACTCGGGATATACGAGGCTCAATGTAATATGACGGTGTGTAACTTGGCTCGATGAATCGATGCAGTTGAACCCAGCCTCTCTCTCTCTCTTTCTCTCACTTCCGATTGCTCTGTGTAAAATTATCACAGTAATCATAGTCAAATTGCGTTCACAGAGTTCACTGTCTCATTTGATTATCATAAATACATGTGAGAGGTTTTGAGCTTAGTTTAGTTCATTGATTTGTTCACAATTTGAAACGATATCGCATGCTGCATTTCGTATAGCCAATTATTATGGGTTGCCTTGCGTTTACCATTCACTTTTTTTTTAATTTCATTTTTGATTCTGTCATCCATTCATTCGTTGAATCTCGTTAGGTTAAATATTTTTTTTTGTCTTTCTTCCTATGTTTTTGTTTCTCTTGTTATTCCATCATTTTCGTTATAAACGAATCAGAATGAAAGAGATAATCATAATTATCATGCATGGATCCCGAAAAAAGCGACAACAAGAAACATCATGACGAGTATACGTCTACTTGATTCGGTATCAATGAATGAGCATGCACACATAGCAGCAGCAGCAGCATCAGCAGCATCAGTAGCGTAATACAAACATGATTAAATATTAATAGACACCTCCCGTGCGCTTCAATTATTTGACGTAGATGATATGAATTGAATGCGCGACATTTGTGCAAATGCAACATCCAAACGCGCATTCGTTTACACACACGATACATTCGTGTGCAACAATGGTCAGGATGCTAAAATTTAATGGCATACACAAAAAGAATTGCACACAGTATTTTCGTCTTTGGGTTTTTCTTCAACGTCGACACACAAAAGGTAAACAGAGAGAATCCGGGAACCAGACACAACATTCATGCATTGAATTATTGTTGCTGAGACGAGGAGATTTCGTTGATTTATTTCATTGTGCATTTGCAAAACATTCACATTTTTGTCGTCGAAAATCGTCCAAAATCACACAAAAAAACATTCTTCACGTTGCAAAGTAATCCAATGTGGTCGCAAGATGCACGATTTGTATGCTTTTTTTTGTTGGTTGTTGTTGTTCTTGTCTGGTTTTGATATCAAAACCACAACCACACAAATGAATGCATATAAACCAATATTGATACAGTTGATAACAGGCGATAGTTTACCGGTTTGTATTCAATTATCGGTGACGTACGCACACCGAATGTGTGGCCGTTTTTGGATTTGTTTATGATGAAATTTTTCTTGTTTTTTGCACAAACACTTTCTTCAACAATTATTTCCACGATTTTAAAACACCCAAATAATCCGCCAAACTTATGGCAGCGACTATGGTTGGCACGATAAATGTAAAATTTTGTTTACATTTGCGCGCGATATACGCCCGGTTGGAAAACGGTGTTCGCGACAATCCGTATACGATATTTTCGCTTTGAACGATCGGATCGTTAACACTGGCGATTTTTGATTTTCACTTCACGGCAAATGAATTGCATTTACTGCATTTATTTTCAAGAAATTTTGCCACAAAAAATACACAATTTTCTAGTATTCCTACGGTACTGAACTAAACGCGAACAACGACGACGCGCATAACCCTAACAGCTCAATATAGCTACGAATACTGATTTCAGTATGTGCACACAAAGCTGACGGCCAATATATCCAAAGAGAGACACTAGAACCAAGAGAAGAAAAAAGAAACACACACACATACTTCGGATAACATTTCGGTCGGTGCACATGTATTGGTATTGTGATTCACATGTGTATCAAATGGATTCACTCGTTTCGCCTGGTTATTTATTGAATTGGACATGAGTGAGTGCGCATATGAGAAGAAGAGATGTCAAGAGAAAAAAAAACAAACACACAATGTTCCCCTGCTAAATGTAAGCGGCTATGAATCGTGTGTATGTGTGTTTTGTTTGCGATATTCATCGAGCGCAACGTACACATGACGAACATAGACGAAAGGGAACAACTCAAAAACCCGTATCTCCCGTATGCGCATATGTTCATATTACGAATCACATTGCTCTTGTGCTCATCACATTTCCCATTTGAGCAGTTTTTTCTTCTTCTTCTTCTTCTGATAGCCCTTTTTATGGCCGCTTCTGTCACCGACCGTACCTCGTATCAGTGCAGAACGATACACAATTTATCAACATTTTCTACTTGATTCAATGGAGGAGAATTACTCACGTTCTATGTGAGCAACAGCGTTCATACACGCATGAAACTCATACAAAATAGGTGTGGTTGTGGTAGTCAAACAAAATTGATGACAGATTCATCCCATGACTAGATTCATTTCAATAGAATTTTGCTTGCTCAATCTATTCCAGCAAATTGGAATAGTACAACGTTTTTTTTTACCTTCAAATACAGGTTTCGAAATTAACAAGACGTTTTATTGCTCGCAAATTATTTATAGTTCAAATCGATACGATGGTGGAAATAATTGAATAATATTTGCTTGAATGTATAACTAACAGCAATCGATCGGTTTGGAACTCCACGGGTGGTTCAACGATCTTAAATCCAAGCTTTTAAGATTCGAATTCATTTGGGCAAGTAAAAAGTTCCAAACTGTACATGATCATGATTCGACTGAAAAAATTATATGACCATTGAATTGTTGCAATTTAAATTGTTTTGCATTGTTCAGCCTTTCGTTCGCTATATCGTTCCACCGTTCATTCGTTTGATCGTTAAATTATATTGTATCATACCGCACCATAGCTAATAAAAATTCGTTCAAAAACGGCAAGAAAAAAAGGTATGAACTGAAGTTTAATCCTTCAGGATTTGTTTTTGCTGTAACCGTTCTCTTCTATAATGTATACAGATGATGACCACAAATAAACGTGCGTTTCTATTCATATTCACAAAAATAAGCAATTTTATTCAAATTTATTACACTTTAACTTCACAATGGACTTTCTGTTTGCACAATTCAGCCATCTGTGCCATTTCATCTAGTGATACAGTAATAGCATCATTTACCACTTGGAACATCGGGAAATAGATATCACGCGTTGGTATAGTTAAATTGATCCCTTCCATTGGCCTAAAATCTTGAAATGTATCAAGTTCAATGGGGCATAGGCCATATCAATCGCCATCGTTACTGGGGTACCAAATCAGTGCTCCAGCTAAATTTTGTCTCATTGCAAATCGCATTTTATTAGCTATATGCCTAGTAGTTTTTTTAAACATTTGATTAAATATCCCGATTTTATGTTCTTCTGACGGTACCGATTCTTGGCACTCATCTTCATAGGTGTCTCTGAATAATATCTTGCTTAATACCTTTTCATAAGGATTGCAGGCTATCCTCTGTTGAATGATTATTTTCGTTGATGGCACACCCATTTGAATTTACATTTTAAGTAAGTGCGTATCGTTTTCATTAAATGGGAAGGAACGAATGGAATCTACTTCACCGAATGTTGATGTTAAAAGCAGGTTGTGGTAATCAAAAGCACAAGTATTTTCTCGTCAGCCTTGGCATTACTATCATGAAATTGAAAATAAAAAATAAAAAGTAATTTTATTTCAAGTTTAGTTTTGATTGCGATCATATAGGCTCTTTTGGTAACTAGCCTCCAAAATCCCAAAACAAATCCAGCCCATCAAAATTGTAGCGCAAAATGTGATCAAGCGTGCGTCTAACAAATCTACTTCGTGTTGCTGTATGATTTACCATGTGGAAAAACTCATCACGGGAAGCGATACTCAAAAGAACCTAAGCAATTGAAATCAATGTTCATCTAAATTGTTCATAAAAGTTATTTTAAATGATGACAATTAAAAAATAGATATTAATTATGCAAATTCAATTAATATAAATATAATTTATATTTATACAAATCTTGGCCTAATGGTGGTGAAGAGTTCTTCAATTTCATTGACAGACATTCAAAGATAAAACATCTATCTATAGGTGAGATTGATATCTCAGTGGTTGTAGATTGGTTAAGATTGGCTAGATCTTTGCCATTATTGGTGGAGATTTCATTATGCTACTGCTTATTTTCAACTGACGAAGCTATCGATCTCATGGGTAAATTTCGAATGCTGAACAAATTTCAATTTAAACTAAGTGATGATTACAATCGTTTCCGCGAACGATTGGGCTACACATGGGAAGGAACATATAACACGGACGACAAAACTGTCGAATTGAAACGCAGAATTTGAAGTAAAATGATAGGTATCAATGAAAGGATTCATGGACTCAAATAATGTGTTTGGAAAACTGTGGGTGTTTGAAAAGACCGAAGAACAAAGTTTGTTTTATTTGAAATTCCCATAAAAATAATATCATTTGAAGTCCATGGAAAGCACTGGAGTTGTGTTCATTTTGCATACTACCGATTAGCCGAATCGAAAATGTACACACAATTTGAGCCCTATAATATATTTTATTCTATTTTATTTTGCAATACCAAGTACTGGCTGAATAAAGTAGAGGCTAGCTTTGGAGTCGAAAAGAACAAAAATGTCTGTAAAAATAAAGATTTGATTTACTTTACTACAGTTATTTCTGTCGAAAGGTTTTTTATGACACCTTCAAGGATTATCTTCCAATCTTCAAAAGGGTATACTTTCATGTGCATTGATTATCTGTATACGTGTGGATTAGTGGCTATTCGCATGAGTTCTGTACGATGTTAACTAATTACTTGTGAAGAAGCAGACGAAAAAAGGATTCTCACTTTGTTTTTACCTCGAACACCATTATAAATAGTTGAATAAGTAACCATAGAAGAAAGAAGACAGTTGTGTTTTGGTCTTTGAAGTGAACTGTACTCTGAATTTTATGTAAGTGAATTTAATTTTTTGCATTCATTTGTAAACAACGAGCAAATAAACCTTCGCTTCCTATAGGGGCAAGTGGGGAAATTCGAGACACAATTTTTTTCCAAATTTTAAACTCGTACGATATAGTACGTGTAAAAACCTAACTTTTGATGATTGTCACTTATGAAATTTCGAAACGGCTGAGAAAAAAAATTACCTAGTGGCGAAAAACTTGTGATTTTTCGATTTTCAAAAATGGTGGGGAAATTCGAGACACGTTGTTAACCCTCAACTGCATGAATTTTTCCTTAAAAATTCCCCTTGAAGCAATGTCATCCGCCGTCCGATTCACATTATACAGGTGTTTAAATGATGCCCGCCAAAAGGCGGGCTTATGCAGTTGAGGGTTAATTGATTAAAAATGAATGAAAATCATGAAAAATCTTTATTGAATGCTTTGAATTGACAAAACAAATTAATTTCAAGGTCTAATGATGGCAAACAGTGGAATTTTTTATTCGGTTTCACAGTTGGAGCATGTGAAGTAGCCAGCTTGCATATTGGCGCAGTGCAGGTGAACAGCTCGATCGCACACATTGCAGTTAATGGAGTTGTTTCGATTCAACTTCTGTGGCATATTTTCCTTGCAGATGATGCAGAAGTCAACATCTTCTTCTTCATCTTCTTCAGTGGAAGACCGTTGCTTCTTCTTCTTCTTCGGCGCTGTTGAAGGTGTACGAGCTTTGCGTTTCTTTGATGCTGGCGCTGGTGTTGCTTTGGCATCTGCCTTTTCCTTTTGCTCTCCCATCTTCTGGCGTTTGGCATCCGCTTTCTGTCGTAGTTCAGTGACAACTTCCGGCGATGTCAAAACACTGGTCTTCATTGGCTTTCGACCTCGATTAGACTTTGGAGCTGGTGTACCATGCTTCAAAGGACCAATTGCTTTCATTGCGTCACGATAATCGGCACCAGATAATGTTGAAGGTAAAGATGATGTGGATGTATTGGAAGCCAACTCAGATGTTTCTGAAGTTTCAATTTCTTCAAACGCGCCTGTTGCAATATCGTCCACATTTACAACTACAATACGGCGTTGGGTTTCTGGATCATCGTCTTCATCATCACTTTCATTTTCTTCATTGGTTTTTGAAGCAATGAAATCAACATCAGTAAAAATGTCGCGATTGAATGGTACAATGCCGCTGGATTTAAATCCGGATTTAATGTTCCTCGGTATGACGCACAAATCAAGGCATTGGTCGACGATTAGTGGAATGTGGTGCAAATCAAGGGTTACATTCATATTGCTCTTTTTCCAATCATCATATTTCGTAGTATACATCGTCTTCATTGGGCCAAATACCGTGATATCTTATGGTTGCATGCGATGCGTACAATGTGGGGGAAATGACAACATTTTGATATCATGGTTGATGGCTTTATCGATTGCTTCGATGGATAAATGGGCTGTGTGATTGTCGAGCAGCAAAAGCGTTGGCAATCCTTTGCGAGCACCCGAGTGAGTGATGAAGTGGTCCATATACTTTGAGAATTCGTCAGATGTCATCCAGCCGCAGCCATTTGCAATACCAACAGCTCCTTGGCCTGCATGCGTCATGTATATTTCCTTCATATTCTTTCTCGGGAAGAGAAAGTAAGGTGGAATGGATTGGCCCATGGCGCTTACGGATAAAGCCATAGACACATTTGTGCCTCTTTCAGCAGACGTAGACGTGCCAACACGTTTTTTGCCTCTTCGTGCAATGACTTTAATGGCTTTGGTCGGGACAGTCGGAAATCCACACTCGTCCATAT
This sequence comes from Sitodiplosis mosellana, assembly GCF_009176505.1. NCBI lineage: Eukaryota > Metazoa > Arthropoda > Insecta > Diptera > Cecidomyiidae > Sitodiplosis > Sitodiplosis mosellana. The sequence continues at coordinate 4,519,205 of NW_022601432.1, read as the reverse complement.
TCCATATGCGATGTTCAAAATTTGTTTGTTCGAGAACAGAACTGAGATTGTCGAAGAAAGCATCAACGTTTTCTTTGTTAAAATTCTTCGCCCGGTTCTGACTGACTTGCTCAGGCGTTCGCAATGATAAATTCTTGTGTCGGTTTATAAATGCATAATACCAGTCATTGCTGGCTTGCTGATGGGTATTCCATTCATCGGGATATTTGATGTCGATCAATTTCGCATACTGGTATGCCAGAACCCGCAGCTCAGTAATGCTTAAGCCATAATGAAAGTCGCTTGCCTTGAGAATATACTTCACTAATGATCGTTCTTGTAGAGCGGTGAAAATCGGTTTTCTGCCAACCGTTGAACTGTCCATGATGATATCAATCAACACTTGCTTATCAGTAGTTGCGACATCCACATTTAATTCTTTCAATCTTCCAATGTATCGCGCCAATCCTGGTCTAGAAATGTTATAGGCCTCGGCAACACTTCGGTATGTTTGCTTGTCGATTGTGATCGCTTTGATTGCTTCAAAAATATTGTCGTAATCAGTTGGTGTGTCACTTTTAGGACAGTAACGCGGCAGAGGTGGCATAGGCGCCATCGTGACGGTAAAATCCTGAAAAAGCAAAAAAAAAAATTAAAAGAGCCACTAAACTAACAATATTTGAATATTCTATCGATATTTTGCATGAAAACTTCTAATTATGCGTTAAAATGCGATCACATGTCAAGAAATGCCAAAAATGAAGTGTCTCGAATTTCCCCACAAAATGTGTCTCGATAACTATGAACATATTTACCCCTACAAGAATTTTGCGATACATTGAGGTTTACGTCGACATGTCGCCGTAAAGCAAAACCTTCCCGCGACATTCCGCATTGCGATAGGTTTTTCAATGTACAGGTTTACGCATAATCATTACGCCGACATATCTGCGACATATCGCATTGCGTAAACCTGTAAATTCGAATTGTATCCAACTTCATTACATTGAAAACATAATTTCAAATGGTTTTATTTAAACTTTTCATGTTGCTCATCGTTGGTAATAAAAAATAAAAACTTATTCAAAATAATTATTAAGTAGAATAATCAGCCATTGCAGCCTTTTAAAATACAACATGCTGAATTCGAATGAAGTTGATCGCAGTTCATGCATTTTGTGAAAACTATTGCGGAAGGTTGGCGATACGTTTGCGTAAACGTGTCGCAAAATTCTTGTTGGGTACCTGAATAAATTCCTTAAAAAATGTTGTGAAAACGATGTAGGCACGCACACTCAATTTTAATAATTTTCAAGTTTGTTTCACGTCGATATCGCACAGAGCTAACAACACGTGCACTTTCTTCGACTGCTAATACAAAAATGAGGTTTGACTAAAAGAAAACGATGACAATTGGTTTCATGTGTCAAACTATTCATTTGCGGCGAAATTCAGACGTGTCTCGAATTTCCCCACTTGTCCCTACTTTTTTCGTCAAAGTTTTAAAACCGATTGAGCTCTAGCATCGAAAAAGTGAAAAAGAACAACAACGTTCAAAAGTATCAACAGCATTGCGTATTTGAATCATTGGTTAAGTCAAATTTGTGAAATTAAACAAACGTAAATTTGAGTTTAGAATTTCATTTTATTTTCAAATTCGTAGGTTTTGATACTGTCCAAGTCAAGTGATGAAGTTAGATGAGCTCAACTTAGATTGCATCGAATTGGTTCTCGAGCATTTAGACCTGATTGATCTACTGAATGCGGGTGATTCAACTAAACGACTGAACAAAGCTGCGGAGCTCGTTTATGCTCATAAATATGGGAATAAAGTCGTGCAGTTCAGAAGTATACGAATTTCTCCAATTCGATTATTCAAAACCGAAGGTGCATCAATGGTTGTTATAGAAGATTTGAAAACTGCTCTTCAGCTGTTGCGCTGTGTTGGACGCATGATTTCGAAATTACACATAAATTTTTCCGTCTTCCGAATTATAGAAGAAGACATTGAGGAAAAATTGCAAAGGGACCGGAGGCTATTCAAATATATCAACAATTATTGTGCCGAATTCATGAAGGATTTTTTTATATATTCACCAGCTCCTGTAGTTGCATCATATCGAGCTGATTTTTTGACGTATTTTGAAAAGCCTTTCATAAACGTTGAGATGTTTGGCCACTTGAACTATCATTTCACTGAGAAAAGTTGTCTGATTAAAAGATTTCCAAAGTTGAAGGAATTAGGATGTGGTCACACCAGAAATGTATCGTTTTATAACATCAACAAAATCCATTTTCCGCATTTGGAACATTTGCAGATTTGGGAATTTAGTCACATCGAAGTATCGCTCCAAAATGATATGGTGCTCCCTATTTTGCAGCTGAATCCACAATTAAGAGAGCTTACACTGAAGTCGTTTTTCTTAAATTCCAGTAATTTGAATATAAATTTGATTCGGGATGCAGTTGAAAGTTTGCAAAATATTGAAACTCTTTTTCTTGATATAAAGCCAATCACATCTATCAAAGAGAGCGACAATATTATACATATGAAACGCGTAAAATCGTTTAAAATTCATTTTGATAAATTGGAGGAGTTGCCAGAATGTTTCCTACCTTTTACATTTGAACAGCTCGAGAAATTAACCATTCACTTTCCAAAAGCAGATTTTCATAGTTCCTTCAATGAAGAGTTCTTCAATTTCATTGACAAACATTCAAAAATAAAACATCTAACGATTGGTAACATTGATACCTCAGGGGATGTGGATTGGTTGGAATTGGCTAAATCTTTGCCATTATTAGTTGAGATTTCATTAGGCTGCTGCTTATTTTCAACTGACGAAGCTATCAATCTCATATCTAAATTTCGAATGTTGAATCAATTGCGATTTAAACTAAGTGATAATTACAACAGTTTTCGCGAACGATTGGGCTACACATGGGAAGGAATATATAAAGTGGACGACAAAACTGTTGAATTGAAACGCAGAATTTGATGTAAAATGATTAAAGAAATTTTTGGCTTGAATATAATAGAAAAAGTCAATTGGTTTGAAATAAAAAATGAATCTTTGTTTTTATACTTATGATATTTTGAATTTTGAACAAAATGCAACTCACTAACGTACAATTTGCTATCGATAATTATAATTTGTATTATTCTTCTTTTTATTTTAATAAAAATTATTACAACCAAATCGCATAACTAATCTCATTTACGGAATTTGAATTGAACGTCTTGAACGTGTCGGAGTGTTTGTTTTCTTATAATTTTTCTTTCTGTGTTCATAAAAATCCATATTGACTAATTTTATCAAATCAAATCATTGTGTTTCTTTTTCTCCAACATTTCATTTTTCACAAAATTGAGATGTTGCTCTTCACACTTCATTCAGAATGTCACTTTTCGAGTGATATAATAGGATGTTGATCAAACTTTTCTTTTTTTCCTTAAAAAACCCAAAAAAAGCAAACGAAAATGAAAGTTAGGAAAACATTTATTTAAGGATGCAATAATATTGGAAACACATAAATGTCGACTATATGAAGGTGGACATTGCTTGCATTGGTTGAAGTAGCATTTGTTTTTTTTTTTTCTACTTTCAAACTATAATTATAGTTACAATTAATTCTGTAATAATGATTCATTAATGAATGCTTAACTCTGTGTTGGTTTTCGTGTGTGGTTGGTTGAGTGTGTTCCCAATCAATTGGAGTAGTATTTGCTGTTCTGTCTGGATTTGTATGTGCTTCAGTGAATTTCGAATCCTTAAAATCATATATAAAATTACAATCTTGTATCTAACTTAAAATCCTTGCTGAAATTGTTTCGAATCAATGCGCGCCTGTAGCACTTCAAGTTGTCGTTTCGCCTCGCATTGCGGGAAGTTGTTCATATCGTAATATTGGGGTGCAATCTTCAGAAGCCACTCAGCTGCAAAATATGAAGCAAAAATTCGGGTTAATCAATTGATTTTGTACATTTTTCGATTTCTTATAACGAATAATATTAAAAACCATAGTTGATCTAAAACCATGAAATGGCCGTTAAAATTTGCAATTTTCCCATTCAAAGTGATGAAAACACTTACGTTTAACATCAGTTACCGTTCGTATGTAATTTTTCGTTGTCAATACGAACTCATTGTAGATAACCCAATCGGGTTTGTGATCCAAACAGGTTGACGGATGTAATTGCACTACTTGATTGTCCTTGATCGTCAAATAGTGTCCGGTTCGTTCTAAATGAGCAACCTTTAAAATGGAAAAGAAACGAAATTAGTTCGTTATTTAATCGATCGTTTATGAAAACGTATGTTTTGGCCATTCAAATTGATTCACATACTTGCATGAAGAAACCCTGAACTAAGGCCTTTCGAATATTTATGTAATAATCCTTCGATGAGAAATCTGTGCTGGTTCGTTTTAAATTAAATCGGTCCATAATCCGTGACAGTTGCTGACGCACATTATCGGCTTGTTTTAGTGATCGATAGTTAACGAAATTTTCGTAACACCAATTTGTATCTTCGTTGCCTAAAAAATGTAACAATTTTCCATTAATTTCATCGATTCTCGTAAGAAAGGCATGAAGGCATTTTGGTGCGGAGAAAAATGAGCAGCTAATTTATACTTACTCTGTTTGAATGCATGGTAAACGTTTAGCAGTGTTAAATGATCGCCATCGATGTGTGCAAAGCGCATCTTTGCTTCATCTGCTTGCTTCTTCACATCATTTGGTCGCACGAAACATTGAGGTACTGTGAAAAGAGAAAAATATTTCAAATGATTCTATTTTTGTTTGATTTCAATTCAAATTGAAACAACAAAAGATTCCTTTTGAAAAGAAAATTCTTGTAGATCAGCGAAAAACCTAGATGCACTTACCCGACAACATAGCTGTGATGGAAAGAATTTCGTTTGAACAATTATGGTTGCAGCTGGCAATTAACATTTTCGCTAGCTGTGGATCCAGTGGAAATTCTGCCATGACGGCACCCAAATCGGTTAGATTGCCATCATCATCGAGTGCGGCCAAATAATTCAATAGCTCAAGTGCACGCATCAGAGTCTCTGGTGCCGGTGGATCCATGAAATCGAAATGTACCAAATCATCAATGCCCAATTTTTTCAATTGTAACACCACAGTTCCTGAAACAATGAAACACAGTTGTGATTAGTATTCGTTTGTTAATGCCATTTGTTCATAAATAAAATATCAACAGATGGACCATTTACCTAAGTTTGACCGTAAAATTTCCGGGTATGTATTGCTTTGCATTTCATTTTTGTACGCTTTTTCGGTGTATAGTCGGAAGCATTTTCCGGGTTTCGTACGGCCGGCACGTCCAGCACGCTGCTGTGCCGATGCCTTACTGATCGGTGAAACCAATAAACTTTCCACACGAATACGCGGATTGTACACCTTTTGTTTAGCAAATCCGGGATCAATGACAAACACGACGCCATCAATTGTCAACGATGTTTCGGCAATGTTGGTCGACACCACAACCTTACGTCCAATGGCACCATTCGGTTTGTTTGGCGGTGGTGGTTCGAAAATTCTTTGTTGCAAATTGGGTGGTAGTGTTGAATACAATGGTATGCACTTTAATTCACCCATTTCGGGGCCCAAATTATCAATTTCACGTTTAATTCGTTTGCAAGCCTCTTCGATTTCCTCTTGTCCAGTCAAAAACATCAGAACATCACCTTCAATCTCTTCGCACATGTGAATTTGAATGACCGTTCGAATGGCCGCTTCCAAGTAATCACGTTCCGGTTCGGGTGTGTAGAAAATTTCGACCGGATGCGTACGACCGGGTACATTCATTAGCGGTGCATTATCGAAATATTGTTGAAATTTGCCCGCATCCAATGTGGCCGACATCACCACTAATTTCAAATCGGTTCGCTGTCGAATCACCTCTTTCAGTACACCCATCAGAATATCGGTGGCCAATGTACGTTCGTGCGCTTCATCGAGTAAAATCACTTGATATCCATCGAGTGTTGGATCGCTCATACCTTCACGCAACAACATACCGTCTGTCATGTATTTGAGCACCGTTGATGGTGACGAACAATCCTCGAACCGAATGCTATAGCCCACCTCTTGGCCCAGTATCACATCCATTTCCTCTGAAACACGCTGGGCCACAGACATTGCGGCCACTCGACGGGGTTGCGTACATGAAACACCCTTTGAACCAATCGAACGGGCATATTCGACACACCATTGTGGAATTTGTGTAGTTTTACCACTACCAGTCTAAATGGGAAATTGAGACGATATTGGTGTGATTAAAATTCAGAGTAAACGTTTGACAATAGACAAAATATGAATGGGTTAATTCTACAGTAAACTTACCTCGCCAACGAGTACAATGCACTGATTTTCCGCCAGCAATCGCATAAAATCCGCACGATACTCAAACACCGGCAGTGTTATCCTTTTGCGATACAAGGTGTAATAACGTTGCGAATACGGTTGATTATTTAATGGATTCACTGAATTTTGGCGTGTGGTTGTTGAAGTGGCTCCAGCGCCACTTTGCAGTAGATTTGATGTTGTTGTTGCTTGAGCGCTCGACGCTGGTCCCGAACCCGTATCAACTGGAATGCCTTTTTCTTCACTGAAATGCATAACGAAACACACACACACGTAAATGAATGAAAATGCCTTATTTGAATTCAGAACATTGCAATGTGATCAACATCTGTGTACAGCTTGTTTCGCACACCATGCTGTTACTAAACTTACCGCCGTTTCTTAATAAATGGATCCATTTCAATGCGTCTCTTTGACATTTTGTCTGTGGTTTTAATTTATCTGCACACTTTTCCAATTATTTGCCGCTGCAAATGGTGAATTCAACAAATTGGTTGCACTGGCACACCAAAAATTAAACGATAAACAATCAGCAGGTTTGCTTTGTTTTTCTTTTTCTTTTTTCTGATCACTCAATTGGTTGCGAGAAACACGTTTCGTTTGAAAACGTCTCTCGACACAAACTGAAGCGAGAGATACTCTTCACATACACACCGCACGATACAATATGAATGACACTTCTCCGTAATGTTCTAAAGCTGAATTCGATTTATTTTTTTGTTGCCGTTTGTATGCAATTAAATGTTGTGTATTTTGTATCTTTTGATCGTTCTGTACGCCAATGTATCGGAAAAACGTTTTTTTGCAGTCACTTTTGCATTCGGTAAGTGCAATTTATGGAGCAGAAGCATATATTTTATTTATTTTGTACTTGTCGCCGCACGCGTGAGTATGTGCTGAAAAAAGAGGAATGTCAAAAATGAACGAGAGAAGAAAAAAACACAGAGACAAACACATTCGGCGCGACACGACTTTAAACGTTGGATTTTTATGTGCGCCCATTGTTTTTAGACAAATTCATGACAGACAATTTGTTGACGGATTTTGTGCAGATATTTCTTTATTTTAGCAAGCCATTTTTTTGCCTTTATTGAGCCCATACATTTTGCTAAAATTCGAAAATGAAGAAAATACATTGATCCAAACATATTATCCGTTCGCCGCTGAACACACCGTTCGGGTTGTCGCAGTCAACATACCGAATTCGCCACACAATCGCTTGTCAACATTAAAAGCATGACAATGTTTACTATGTTTTGCCCGTGAACCATTCGTGGGGGAAGTGTTTACAACACGGAGATGGAATACATTCTCATGGAAATTTGACAGAAAATCTTTTTTTTTAAATTGAAAATAGAAATTGTTTGAAACTGAACAATAAAAACAAAAAAATGTGTGTCATTTCAATGTAAATTTTGTTCACAACGAGGTAAAACGTTGTTATGCACCAAAACAATGTGTAGATCACGTTTCATGGACATTGAATTGACGTTATAAGGTTTTGTTCGTATGTATCCAATGGCGGCGAATTCATTGAAGTCACAATTTTTCGCTTGACTATTCTGCAATTACCTTTATTTTCCCTTCGCAGACGTTTAGCTGAAACATTATGATTGAAAGATTTTGCCCTATTGTTCGATTTTACCATATTCACATCAAAAATCGGTGAAGAATGGGTGGGTCTTTTATGAAATATTTCGAAAGATGGATTGGAATTTACCAAACTGGAATAAATATAAAATTTTCGGACTGAGAAAAGAGGCATCGAAATCGAAGACCAATTTGTAGATGAGTTACCTATGTTTTTGGTTGATTCAATATCAACAGAACAATTAAGTATAAATGCAGGCGTAAAAATTGTCAATTGTCAGTGACAATATTTATTTTATGATTTAAGAAAAAAAAATGAAATTATTTCTCTTTCACTGGCTTACGAACCAGCGTATAAAAAAAAGTTTATATTTTCTGGCCGAAATCTGCAATTGTCTGTGAAGCAGACTCTGCCTTTCAAATAGAATCTGCATTAAAATTCGCTTGAAAATGTGTAAAGAGGAAAATAAAACCACGTCTATGTCGTATTCATTATGATAATTTTTATTGTTATTTTCCTCGACAAAAGAAACTGAAAGAAAAGAAGAAAACGATATTTCACCTCCTAAATATAATGGTTGAGTGGTTGTCTCAGCTTGCAATTCATTCCGGAATAAGTAGAATTAGCATTTGTTTTCTTTTTAATTTTCAGTTTTCTTTTCCGTTTTTTTTTTGTTTTGTTTAAATACACATTTATTTCATTATTTTTTTGTATTCCTAACACAATTTGCATGTTTTTTTTTTCAATTTATTTCATTTCTATATAATTTCACTTTTTTTTTTTAAAAAAAACCGCCATTGACATGTGTCGGTTGCACTTGTTAAATGAATCAGAGAGAGAAAAAATGAACGGAAAAGAGAGAGAGAGAGAGAGAGAGAGAAATAATCAATGTTGCGATGAGATAAATTCCGATTTTGTCGCAACATAAGCTACAAATAATTTAATTAAATCTATGTGCCATTTGCTGGCCATCCATTTTAAAACGTTTTAATGCCTATAGATCCATTTTGTTGAAATTCATGGTTGCGTATATAAGTTTTGTTGTTGCAGTTGCAGTTTTTTTTATTGTTTCTGAAGTTATTGTAATCTCACTTAAATGTATATATCACTACTACATTTGAACAGAGAAGAAAAGTAAAACGGACTCTGAATTGGTTGCTTTGTTTTCTTTCTGTTTATCGCAAATGAATTAACACATTTGTTTTAGTTTATTTGTTGGTTTGTCGATTGAACGGACAACCTACAATGCATGTATTCTTGGTTGTCTATTCTAAACGATGTGTGTGTGTGTGTAGAGTTGGTATTCTTAGTGCATGGTTGTATTGTTTCTCGTTTGTTTGCCATTCGGTTGCAATTCATTGTTTTTTATTTTTTTTGCTTTTTTGCATTAAATTCACAATAAAAATGAGTTGTTGCTAGTTTGTTGGGTTTGGTTGTTTTTTTTTGTTTTGTTTATGGATTCACAATTTCTTCCGAATTACGAGAAAACGGTTCGGTTCATTTTGGTCATCTGGCGAGTGATGGCAATGTTTGTATGTGTGTGTGCATGTCTGTGCATTTTCCATAGATACTTTTTTCTCTCTTTTAACCTTTTTTTGCTTATGGGAACATGAAGAGTTGCCATTTTCTTTAATACATATTGATGGAACAACAACAAAAAATATACAATAATAATTTAAAAGCATAAATAAATAAAAACCTGTGGAATTATGTGGGGCAAATATGTACGCGATGCAATTTGGCTGTGTACGAAGACACAAAAAACAAATGTTCAATTTCCACCCACTTTCACTCTCTTTCTCTACTTGTTCAAATATAATTAATTCTCATTTTTTTTGTTGTTGTCTCTTTTTTCCCTAAAATGGTCTATCCGTTGTCATCGTTCATCGATTCAATACAATTCTGTCTACTATTTTGTGATACATTTTCTTCGGTTTTCTGGACACGTACTCCGTTTCATTTTCCTTTTCTTTTTGCTGTTTCTTTTTAAGAATAAAAATACACACATTCAGTGAAAATTACTCTATAAAACTTACTTAAATCGTAATAAAATTAAAAAAAAAAAATAAACAGCGTGTTATCATAAAAATAAAAAGAATAATTAAAAAAAAAATAAAAGAAAATAAATTTTTCATAATCTTTCTTCTCTTTCGGGTTTGTTTGTTTTTTTTTTTTCTTAAAAAAAATATACATTTTTTTTCTGCGTTTCAAATGAAACAGACAAAAACATAGAAAAAAAAATTCGAATTTTGCTGGCTAGTTAATTTGTTGCATAGTGGGACAGTTGCATGCAGTACATATATTTCGTTATTTGCATAAAATCTAAGAATTTTTTTTCTCTTATGGACTGCATTTGATCACATTATTATAGAATTGTGTCCGCCGGTTTTCTCGTAAACCCGAGCGTTTCTAGTTGTAGTTTCAAGCAAGAAATTGAAATGAAATGCATGATCATCAATTGAATTCACTTTCGCGAACGCGCACATACACACACACACACATTATTTCATGCAAGCAACTGAGAAAATGTCTTGTGAAACTCGGCCGTGGACTATATTCGCTTGAAGGGGGGACTGGGAAGGAGTCTGAAATATCGGATGAATTAATCTCTTGTAGATTGTGTGCCTTCTATTCCATTGCAATTCGGGAAATGGATTGTGTACATTTTTGAGCAGTGAATTGAATCGAATGTCGGCAAACCTTTTTTTTTTTCTTTCGTTCGTCAAGAGAATCATTCTTTGCACATATTCTCACTTCCCCACATCCGGATCGTAGAAAAGAGAAAAGAAAAACAATTCGAATCGAATGTTTTTTTTATAAATGAAAATTTGCTTGTCATTCGTTCGTTCAAATGGCGCCATTTATCATTGTCATTTTAAATAAATTTTTCATTAAAACTGTCGTCATAAGTTTTTTGTTTTCTTTGTCGACGTGTTAAGATCCTGCAAATGAAATGTTTGTCACCAGATTTTTGTTTTTGTTTTGATACATTTACTAAAATATGTGTTTGTTTTTTTTTTTTTTTAATTTTAGGTTGAGTGATTTTTTGTTGCCTGTTTTTATGCCTTTTAAATGATATCAACACTTCAATTGCTTTGATTTGTAATCAATTTTGTCTGTTCGTTCGAATTCAGTTCGTAAATTTAAAACAAAAAAAAGAGAAAATATTTGTGGAGACAAAAAATAAAGAATAATAATAATAATATTTTCAACTGGTTGTTTTTTTTCCTTCTTCTTCTTCTTCTTCTTCTTTTTTTGATTTAATGGTTCGGGTTCTATGTTTCGCCGTTGCCACTGTCATCGCCATCAGCATACTCGGAGGCGTTGGATTCTTGTTCATCATCATCGTCATCTGTATCGAGATCATAATCTTCGTCGTAGAAATCAGTCATGTCCAACTGTTTTTGGTGAGGTGAATAAAAGTGAAGCATTTAGAACAGTTTTCAATAAAAACGCTTTAATTTTTCGTCAAATCAAATGAGTTTCATGGCTTAAACAAAAATGACTTTGGACTCAAAGGAAAGGTGGATACTTACTGGTGGATCTTGATTACTTGGTTTACTTTTTGGTTTTATACAATAATCCTCTAAAGTTAATGGAACCACAATGCCCTCCTTTTCAGCCTCGGCCTTAGCTGCTAGAGCTTGTTTCCTAAACGAAGCAATTAAACATAAATATTTTAGAAACGGATTGGCCCGTGTTCATTTGAAATTCATATCAATTGATGACGACCGAAAAAAAGGTTGTTCAAAGCGGCCAGACAAAGTCACAATTAGTTTTCAAGTGTTTTTAATTTGAAAATGTCTTTCATCGTCACAGTCGTCGTCGTCGTCGTCGTGGTTGATGGCCAGTTGTCGTCGACGGCTAGACAACGGCCCACCATGGATGACTATGAATGTGTGTAATCACTGCGCTTTTTTCTTGGTCTCTTTCATCCAATCTAATTGAATCGACCGTTGTTTTTTTTTTCTCGTCTCAAACCGAAAATCGTCTATAATATTTACCTGATGATATTTGGATATTCATTATCCTTGCCATGAGAATCACGCCATCTGCGGTACATGACCGACGCATCAACATTAGCAGGCGAATATGTGTTTGGCTCGTTCAGCAGGGAAATCACTGACAATAAAATCGTGCGCACATTTTGTGTTGGATTCCATCTTTCGCATGGCAATTCACCGCTTTGCGGATCATCAACCGGTGGGTGCAATATTGAGATACACAGATCACCATTCTGTAATAAGAGCAAAGAAGCAGAGAAATGAGAAAATGTTCTCGATGAAGTAAATACTTGATACTAATCGATCACTTGAAGTGATATAAATCGGCGGTTTGATTTAAAGATAGATAAATTGGCATCGCCTATGATTAAAGCTTCGTAAGCACGTCTAATCCATCAATTTGATGTCGTTCCGCGGAAGAAACAAAAAAAAACGAGCATAAAATGTATAACGGCACAATACTACACCAAACAATGCGGTAGTGCGTACACAAATCCCCATTTAAGTCAAAAAGCAATTTTCAATATTTGTGCTGTGCACTAGATCCGTATTGTGTATGTATGTCCATTGTCCATGTATATATATATATACAACGTGTTGACCATGATTTTATTTTTGCAAACACTTTGGATATTATAATTTTGTGTTGTTGTTGCTGCTGCTGCTGCTGTTTTTGTTGTTTTTTTCTCTTTGTTGTTCATCACATTATCATTATTGTTCGTTAGCAGTCGAAGCGAATCAAGTTGAGAGAGCGCCTCTATGCATATGGTATGGTGCGTTGTGTATGTGTGTCTCCATTCATGTGTGTAATTGAATTCAATAGTAATATAGGCTCATTATACAATTCACACGGAATAGATCGACGCTATATGGCTATATATGCGTCTATTTCTTATTTTGGTGTGGAAACACATTTTTTTTGGTTCGTTCGTTGGTTCGTTTCCCTACAAATCTATATTCGTCTAGACTGAGCAGTCTGATCGATTGAAACGACGTTGCATACGATTTATTGGCGTGCAATATGTAATTCCAAAATGCGATATAAACAAAATTATTAAAAAAGTAATTACAATAACGTTACAACGAACGCTCTTTCTAGCGCACGAGAGCAAGAGAAAGAGATCGGAAGTGAATGAAAAAAAAAGGTTATTCAACATATGAAGCGCGATATGCGGTAAGCCGCCAGCAGTATTATCAGCTGGAAAAGAGTGTGAACGAAGAGAAAAAACGAACGAGACAGAGAGAATCCAACAAAGTTGGCACGATTTTCCCCTTTTTCTTTCGGCAAACTTTCTTTTTTTTTGCTACTGCTTTGCGGTTATTGTTGTTGTTGTTATCATTTGCACAAGCATAACTTATAAGCTCGATGACGATATACTTACTTCGTAGACATTTGGATGCCAAACTTTCGTCAAGAAGCGTATTGATGGCGGTGAGTACGGATAATCCAGCGGGAATTTCATGTGTGCCTGAAATGAAACGAATGGAAAAAAATTAATCAGTAAATCAAATACGAATGTTCGAAATTTTTAAATTTTTTTTTTCTTTCATATTTTTGCTCTCAGAAATCTATTTTTAAATTGTGCGTGCATTGGGAACGGCGTAATTTTGGGTTTGTCTTTGTTTCGTTATGCCGCTGATTGAAGCTGAAAATTTGACTTTAAAATGATTTTTTTGTTAAGCACGTCAATTCGTTAAAATATTAAAAATGTTGATACAGACAAAATGTGCACGCCCAGTGATATAACCACTCAGACATTGATCAGGCCCCATTGTCATCGTCGTCGTCGTTGTCGAGTCGTGCAATTTTTTGTTATTCCATTTTGTATTTGTTTGTTTGTTTCTCTTTTCACCGAAAAAGAACTTATTATATACACTTGACTTATTTGGCTTGGTGCAACTCTTTGACGACGACGACGACATTGATGCGGGCTCCGTATCAAAATATCATTGAGGATAATTCCAAATTTTGGCTCAATATCAGCCCATTTCAGACAGCGTTGAACATGGGGATTCCACTGACATGGATTGCTCGGCTTAAAAAGTCAAGCACTCTTGAGTAACATACAAAATCAGCTTATGGCCCCGGCTTATATAATTCAAACCAGCAAAAGCTGATTTGAAAAAAAAAATCCATGGCATGAACCAATGTGTACAAAATTGTAAAACAACGCCATTAGACATTTTATATCGACACAAAAATGTTGATAAATAACTTATTTTCTTGAAAAAAAAACGAAAGAAACCTAGCAGCTAGCTGTACCGATTTAATTGATAAAATTTTCCGACAGATTAATTGAGTCATCGGTCATTAAATAGAACAGTCATTCGACTGAAGACCGAGATAAAAAAAATACGAAAAAATTTGAACTAAAAAAAAAATTCAATGTAAAGTGATTCGTCATTCTGATTGCGGTAAATGGATGTATATATTTTTGGTTTGTGTTTGTCATACTTGCGCATGGTGTAGGTGTGTGTTGCGCCAAATATATGTTTTGTGAAATCGGCTTATTGATAACAAGTCGCATTTTCACGTAACACACAAATTCGATATATACATATTTTTTGGATTAATGAAATTTGTGTATAAAAACGAATAGCGCATATAACACACAACTAACCCATACACACATACGCTCTACAGAATTTCCTCCATTTTCTGAATTGAAACAGCGAGGCCGAAAATGTTGTTCGCTTTGAAATCGATAATACAAAAGAAAAATGAAATTAAATAGGCAAAAACCGATACACAAATTTCAAATGAACCGCAATTGAATATTGAGCGCGTGAGCGCGGTATCGTATGCAGAAAATATGATGTATCGGTTGTTAAAAAAAAAGCCGAAATTCGATTCAGTGTTGGGTCTTTGATGGTCAGCGCTCTCTTCATCATTTTCACATTTCGAAAATTGAACGGTGACGCGCGATGCAATAATCAGCACTCAACAACATATTCAGTCGATTTCATTAGAGAAATCAACTAACAACGTGAAAAACAAATTGTGCGAACCATATTGTCTACGGAATCGTTACCGAGAGAGAAGAGAGAGAAAAAAACACGGCAAACAATAACAACAATTTGATTTCCTATAGTTCAACGGCAAGCGTAACAGGAACATGATGAACGAAATGATGATTAAAAGTAAATTCTTTGTCATTGGATTCGCTGCGCTGTTCATGTGTGTTGGCCACAACTGAACGTGATGTTTTATTCGAATCGATAACAATACAGAAAATTGAAAAAAAAAAAAAAAAGGAAAGAAGATCGAGCGAAAGAGGCAAGCGATTTGCGAATGACGACTGCAAGAAAGAGATAAAATTTTAAATGAAAACAAATCTGAGGTCAGGCCTCCAATATGTGCACATGTGTATAAATGAAATGAGGCTCGTAAGATACAGTTGTGTTCTTTTTTTTATTCGGTCTTTATTTTGTATTTCTCTTCATCTATCTCGCTCACTTTTTGTCCTCGATTTGGCATCTCTGTCACACTTGATTGGCAAAGCCCAACAACAACAACAACGACAACAACAACACATTTTGCTCGATTGCGGCTATGAGTTGCTGCTGCGGCAGTACGTGTATGTGCTGTTTTTTTTCGAGTTTGTTCTCTCGCATTCAATGAGCTATTTGCGCATTTCCCTGGATAAATTTATTCATTACGTTCGGTGCAGCGCAGAAACGACTGCAAATTTCATTGAATATTTGCGTTGTGTCATTGGCCAATGGATCAGCCAGAAATAGGAAACGAATCGTTGAAAAGGTCTTATTATTCAATATATTGACTATCTCATCGCACATACATACGTACACACACACACACACACACACACATAAACATGGGTCACTTAAATTAGGAACAACTTTTGCGTATGTATCGTTGCCAGGAGAATTCCGCATCATCATGCTTTATAATCATTCAAGAAAAAAATAAACTGCATACTCGCACACACTCAAGGCGCATAAAATAGACGATAGAACAATTTCATATCAGTAGGAAAGGAAGTGACACAATACGGATATCAAGAAATCCAGTTCATGAGTGACGACGACTGTTTCTCTCGTTCTTTCTCGATACAAATGCGAAAACAAATCAACTAATTATTTCATACTTATCTCAGTCAACCGTTCTCTCTCTCTCTCTCTCTCTTGCTCTCTCAAAACAAACGTTTTTGATTAACTCGAATGAGCGAATCGAAACTGAAATGTAATTTAGATATTTGACCGTGTGTGTTATGCGAGTGTATGTGACGTTGTTCATATTCCATCATAGTCAAGTGATCAAAGCGATTTTTCAAGGAAAGATTCGTTAAAATACCAATCCAGTTAGGTTGTTATTATCAAAATGAAAGCACTATGCGATATAATGAATAAATTCAAATTGATCGTCCGAATGTTCGTTGTTATCGCTGTCATCGTTATTGTTGTTGTTGTCGTCGTCAGCAAATGTTTGAGTTTTCGAGCAATTGACAACGGTCTTTATTGCGATGCGTTTTGTCTGACTGGCCTCTCAATCGACATCAATCAAAAGTTAAACTGAAAAACATCTTCGGATGAATTTCTCATGTGCACTTGCATAAGCACTGAAGATGAAATAAGCACATCTAACTCACACTGCACTTGTTCGCTCATTTCGAATTGTTTGTGCATAATTCACGATCCAATTTTTGTTTTTATTTTCTGTTTTAATACATCTGCGAGATTGTGTGTCTCTGTATAACCGAAAGTTCAACCCACCATTGGATTCATATCGTCTACATAAGGATTCCGTTTATATAATGACGAAAAAAAGAATAGCGAGAGAATAAAATGAAAAGAAAACAAAATCGTTCATTTGCAAGGTCATCGCAGAATGAGAGAGAAAAAAAAACCTTGTGCATTTTCTTCGTACTGAATCTATATAATATTTGTGTATACAGAAATCTCCACTGATAGTGTGGTGAATGAGAGGGAGCTTCTGATATCTCTCAATTCGATTGTCGAGACCTACACGTTGAATATGCTGTGAACGAGCCAGCGAATGAGAGTATGACAGCAGCATGTATGCGTGCATCAACACGAATCATGAATACACATGAGACGTATTATTGCGAATGACAACATGGTTCAATATGTGCATCGCATCTCCTTCGTTGCGCGCCACAGTTTCGAGGGGGTCTCTGTCGCATGGTTATTTTCGTTCTTTCTCATGTATACGGCCGTGTTCGTGTAAGTATCATCGACACTGTGAATAGAAGAGCGTGAACGGGCACAGCACACACAACAGCAAAAGAGACAGATTGAAAGAGAAACAGAGAGCACAATTGGCTTTTCCTGTGCGCGGACTTCAGAGTTGAATGCTGAACAGAATACTTTAATGACATCGTGACAATGGCTGGCTGACTGGTTGCCTGATGGAACCAATGGAAAATTGGAAAACTACCACCAGCTTGTGTCAAAGAATACTTTTTTTTCTCTTTTTCATTGCCAATAGAATAATAATGCCTAGAAGAATGGGAAAAAAAAGACGGAATTATGAACGAAAGAGATACCATCCCAGTAATTAATGAAAGCGGAATCTTTGTACAAAAACATCACGTGTTTTTTTTTTGCTCCTTCTTTCACTCTCAGTCATCCACTGTCGTATCCACTGTGCAAAGTGCTTTCTTCCGTAGCATCCGAAGCCTTTGAATGTTTACATTTCGCTTTCACTTGGACTCAAAATCGTTTGAAGGATTGATATTTAATTTGGGATAAATGTTAATATTAATAGCGACCAAGAGCTTATTTCAAGCTGCTATTCAACAAGAAAAAATCATATCGACTTGAGTATATTTAGGGGAGATCTATTCCTGCGAAGTCTTGCTTCTTTTTCTTGTTCGCCCGTCGAGAGTGTTTTCAGAGGATTCATCGCTATATTTTTTTTATGATGATGCAGCAGTCATCGTGGTCACGTTACTCGACTTTTGTTTTTCGTCTCTCTCTCTCTCTCTCTCTCTCTCTCTCTCTCTCTCTTTTTGTTTCGAAGCAGAAATATCTGCCAGTAAACAACGGACTCAACCATACAAAGTGCGCATCAATCAATTCGAACCAACGATATATATGCAAACAAAGAAGTCTATTTTCGTTTGAATCGAAAATACGGTACATTTATCTGTTTTTCTTTCTTCGCCTTTTCTCTCGTTCACTTGAAATATAAAAACGGTTATTGTTCTCGGATAACGCTGAGATTTATATTTCTTTGTCGCTATGTACACGCGTGAGTTTGTTAGAATTAAGCGCATGAGAACGAATTAAAATCACTCGAGAAATTCAGAGAGCTAGAGGGAGAGAGAGAGAGAGAGAGAGAGAGAGGGCGAAAGAGGTGAATACATTTGGTTTGGCTAATTTTTCTTTTTCTGCGGCGCATCAAGATAAAATATAAATACGGTAATAAGGTTGCATGTACCTAAGACACCGTGCACCACGCAAAGATGTACAGAGTCAAAGATGGAAATGTGATCTATTTATTAACGACAAAGAGATGGATGTCAATGCCTGAATATATCATCAGGTAAGTACGTGATTGAACGTTGATGAACTGCCTGTTGTACAGAATAAGAGAGAGAAAATATTCGACGAAGAAAATATAGAGAAAAAAACCAACACACACCATGATGATCATGACGATAATAACGTTGGCATGATTCAACGATGGATGACACACACGAATATGGCCCGTTCCTGTTGTTGTTGTTGTTGTCTGTTACTTTGCGCGCGTCCTATTATATGTGTTCAATTTGAATGAATTTCAGGTCACACAGAGAATGTTCTCATGCAAGCGTGTGGTTTTACCAGAACCAAAGAGCGAAAATCAACTCAATACCAACAACAACCACAGCAACAACATCATCATCATCAACATCATTCGAAGCAATGGGAAAATACAGAAGCGACGAGCGAGAGAAAATATTCAGAAGTCAGAGCACAAGAGGTGTATGAAAAGACATGCAACAACAAGAACAGCGACCAATATAATAAAGAATGAGCAAATGAAATGCCATAAAGAACGCTCACTTTCTCGTTCACTCGCACAAACAACACATACACAAGGCCGAATTGTGAACAGCACCAGCAGCAACAGAAGTAGAAACAAATAAAAAATCAAGCATATCATACACCGAAAAAAAAAACATAAATGTATATATACGTATAGAGAGAAAAATATATATATATATATATATATATACATTGCATTGTTGTAACAACGTCAATCGCGTCAATTGAATTTGTCCTATTCGAACAGAAGAAGAAAGAAAATCGATTCGATTCATAATCGATTCGAGGACGTCATCTGCTCGCCTCATTCGTTTTTTTTTGTTGTTGATAAAAACACGTGTAAATGCTTTTTCTTCGCCCGTTCATCACAACCACATCACCAAAACGAGAGGAAGAAAAAGACACACCAAACAAAGAGAGAGCGAGTTCGGGGGATGTAGAGGGAGAAAGAAAGACTCAGACAAGCCAACTACTATTGTAAGCGTTTCGGGTGACCTCTGAACGAGAAAACAAAATGCTTGTTTCTTTTCCTCCGAAGAGTTTCACAAATAAATTTGGGAGGGGGAGGGATCTGGATAAAACAAAATACTCACTTTGAAATAACCTCCTTGGTAGAGTGTGTCTGGTGGCCCGAATATAGCTACTTCCCATTCGAATAGATTCTCATCGTTGAGTAGTTTGACACGAAATCCTTCGACGGGCTCCTCTTGCAAACTTTTATATTCTAATCCTAGTGCACGTACGGCTGAACTACTTGGTGTTGACATTTTGTGTAATCAATTGTTCTTCTTTGTATTTCTTGTATTTCACGGTTGTTTATCTAGTCAATTTAAATGCTATGTGCGCGATGTTTAGAAGAGAGTCCTGTTATCGATTATCGCCACTATTGGAGGGGGAACGACTGTGCTTGGCTTTTGTTCTTGTTTCCTATACGACGTTTTGATTTTACGATTTTTATTTTATTGAATACGACAATTTCAAAATCACTTGCGACTGTCTGGCTTCGTTTGTTGTATGTGTGTGTGTGTGTGTGCGGTTTTTGTGGTCGCAGGTGAAATTTGGCCAAACAACAAAAAAAAACTAAAATTTTACACGGCTACCAATTCGGAACAATAAATCACACCACAATAAAATAATTTTTGAAATTGTATTCGTTTACTTGTCCAAATTTTATGCACTGCTCATGAATTTGTGTTCAGTTTTTTACTTTGACGAAGAAATAAATCTAGCACCGGACGAACAAACAAAGTGTGTCATTAAGTTGTTGTTTCGATTAATTGAAATCAGTTGCTTTCACAACGCTCGATTTTGATGATTAGAATCTTTTGATACGAAACTATCACTTGTAAATTTCGTGTCGAAAACCGATTTCTCTTCGGCCATGTGATTTATTCATAGAGTTTTTTTTTCTCTGTCTCTCGCTCTCGTTCAACTCTCGCAAAACGTTTGCTTAATTTATTTCAACTAATCGGATGATTCAAATGCAACAGCAGCAACAGAAAAAAATTAATGGTCCGAATGAGTTGTTTTTAATTTTAAATAAACGACTAATTTTGGAAAGTGCGCACTACCGAATTTCAACTGAAACAAAAAAAATTTCTACCGCACAAATTTAAAATTTTTTGAGTTTGAAAAATCACTTCAGTTCTTTTCTGTTTTTTTTTCCTATGTGTATACGACTGAGATTTTTTATTTTTCTTCAGTTCCTTGCAACTTTGGTGTGTGTGTGTGCGTGTGTGTTTGTGTGTTGTTGGAAATTCACGAATATTTTTTTTTCCTGTTCGTCATAAATTTCGTGTCTTATTTATTTATGTGGTGAATGCGGAGAGAATAATAAAAGCACACGATGTGAAGTGTTCATAATAAAAATAAAAATGGCGGCTGGCTAAAACGTAAATACGCCAATAAAGCGAGAACTTGAAATCATTGTCATTTTTTGATGTTTCGTTCTCTTTTATTCTCCTGCAACACTCTCACTGTTTGTTTCTCTCACACGCGTGCTGTTTCTCTCTCCTTCGAACACGCTCACTCTCTTCGTGGTTGCTCGTTTAAATTGCTCTGTGCAACTGTACGTACGTGTGTCTGGTCGCTCTCTCTCTCTCTCTCTCTCGTTCACACAATTTTTGGCTTCAGTCAAATACGAAACGGGAATGAAAATCTCAAAATTTAAACAATTTCCGTTTGTTTTTGCGGCACCATAAAATTTCAGATCGATTTTTCGTCAATTTTATATCAACTGTAATTGAAATTTATTGATGGAAATCCCTAAGTTTCGATTCACTTATCACTCGAACAGAAAACAGAAAGAAAAAATAATAATAAATATATAGATGTGCTGTGCTGTATGTGATGTACGTACGCCACCAAGTATATTCTAAGACTGAGTCGTGTGTTGATGAACGCGACATAGATTGGAGACTACTACAAACTGGGCCTCAAATCCAATAGCAACTGAACAGCAACAGCTGTTCATAAAATGTGTGTGCATCGGTGTGCGTGCATATGCACATGGCCGTGGTGTATTGGTGTTGATGGCGCGAGGCAATGCGTTGCTGTTTTCAATCGATGAAACCAACTTCACACCAATTCCACACTTTTCACACTATTCGAAATTTCGTTTTATTGAACCTCGTACAATTTTTCTATCGAAACTATCAAACACCAAATTATCTTTTTTTTTAATCTAATCTGCATAGTTCAATGCCTGTTCGTTTTCTTTTCATTTCCGAGAAAATCGAGACACGCAACTAAATTTCATTTTTGTACAACGATTCGGTTTGTGTGGGCTATTTTTCAATTTTGATAACGAGTTGACCATGACATTTGAATCAACTTCATGTCGTAGCAAAATGCAATCATAAATGTCTCAATCAATTGCGTTGATCGACAAAACAGTCTATCCGATACATATATTTATATTTCAGTGCGAGTAGTGAGAAGAAGCGGCTGTGTCACAGTAGGAAAATAAAACCCAACTACGTTTCGCATCTGTAAAATTGAGCAAACATCAACTGAGAAAAATACAACCACATTTATTCAGTAAATTATTTACTTTGAATTTTTCATTTTTCTTGATTGCCGTTTAAAATTTATCGATTTGTGTGTGTGTGTGTGTGTGTGTGTGTGTGTGTGTGGAAACAATAATTACATAAACATATATCGTGTGAGCGGTCGTGTATTCACTGTAGTTTTATTTCATGTTTTTTTCCCTTCATCATTCATCGATACGGTCAATTTGTGTTCTAATTGCCAATGAGACTTTATAACCCACTTATTCATGTAACAGCTATGCTCGAACCAATATCATCTTCGTTTCATTCAAAATCCTTGTGTGATTTACGATACTTTTCATCTTTTATTTTCTTAATCTTAATTGTGGATCGATTTTATTTCGGCGAAGATTTCGCTTCGAAGATTTCGAAGCCTGCATAGAAAAAATAATTCGGATTGTTAACATTGGTCTCGACCCGAATGTACCGTTTGTTTTCTCTAAGTTTCGTGTTTTTTTTTCATTCTTCTTCTTATTGTTTCAACGTTTCCGATATTCAATCAATAAACATGAGACAATAGCTGAAGATTCCGAAAATTCCACCTCCATTAAACTTTCCCAAAATACTTTTGAGCTCACTTCTTTCTCTCTCGCACAAACTTCATGTGCTTTACTTCTTGAAATACAGATGATCATAAAAAACTGCAACTATTTCAACAATTTATCAATCAAATAGATCCAAATGGCTTATCACTCATAAATAACGGTACGTTTAAAAATGTTGCGATTATAAATGAGGTGTGATAAACGTCGCTATGCAACGTGTTGCTTATAAATCGGCATGTGTGCACAGCAAAACTGTTATTATCGTTTTGCTTTTGATCAAACATCACGTGTGTTGTGGGAAAATATTGAGTTAATCCAAAACTAAGACTCACATTTGCTTTCCCATTATTCCAAAACTAAGCGTAATCCAGTTTATAAAACCTGATGCTTTTTCATATCATGCACATTGATATGTGCATTTATTCGTAAACAAATGACAAAGTGCAAACGAAAGAGACAATTTAAACGAAATTGTGACGGTGAACATGTTAACACTTGACGGAATGTTGAACAAAAGTCTGAAATAATGAACAAGTGTTTAACGAAAACAACTGAACGGAAAGCCTTAAAAAAATGACAAATTGACCTCTGACTTGTATTTTGCTGCATAACGATCAAAGTTAGCGATTTGTTTGTTGTCATTCATATTTAGTTGCCCATTTGTTTTGTCCCCAATGTTCCCTTGCTCCAAAGCACCATTTCCCCATAGCATTGTCCAAAAACCTTATTCACATTTACTGTAAATTTTTGATGATGTCCCAATGGTAAAGCGTTTGCAAATTGTGCAGTGGTTTTGAGAAGTTCATCCTAGAATTGGAGCACATGTGGTTAGAGTGAATCATCACTGGACTTTAATATTTGAAAAAAAGAACCAAGTAGAACTTTTAATTTCATTCATCCAAATGTTACAGTTTTTGTGTGTGAAATCATATGGTACTTCCAGTTTGATCTAGATTTCGTGTGGCGCTAAAAGTATGGCAAAATTAGATGAGCGGATTGGGTTTTTGGGTGGTGGTAACATGGCTTTCGCTATTGGTTACGGTTTAATAAATCGAGGTATTTGCAATTGCTTTGATCTCTCACTTGTTGATCCGCACGCATTTAATCCCCATTTTTTGAACCAATTTATTGCTCTCGTATTTTCAGGAATCATAAAGCCAACGCAAGTTGTCGTTTCGGGCCCGAATCTGGTGAATTTGGAGAAATGGCGTGTGCTGGGAGCTAATGTAACCGAAGACAACGGCGTTGTGGTGACGAAATGTGACATCATTTTCATTTGTGTCAAACCGCATTTACTGCATACTTGTGCCCAGCAAGTCGAAGGCAGCATCGAACGCATGGTTTTTGATAAGGACAAATTGTTTGTATCGGTTTTAGCCGGTGTTACACTGGATCAATTGGAATTGGTAGGTTTTTGGTATTCGAAGGGAGAGAATGAAATGTCTTAAGCCTTTTTTTCCTTCTTTTTTAAACTTTCGAGTAGTTTTCTATTTAAGTCTCTCAAAGTCTCTCTTCAACAATACGAGTCAACTCTATGATAATTTCTATAATTTTTTTTATTTATTGCGTCAAATAGGCATTCAGCTTTATGAACAATTTGAAGGTTATACGAACGATGCCGAATACACCGATGCAAGTCGGTGAAGGATGTACTGTTTACACACCCGGTCGCTATGTTACCACACAAGATGTGGAAAAAATCCACTTGATTCTTAACTCTCTGGGTATCGCACAACAAGTACCTGAAAAAATGATCAACTCCGTTGCAGGATTATCTGGATGTGGACCGGCCTATGTATGTTGTTCTATAATTTTACATTGAAATGACAATGTAAACAAATCGTCAATTGTGAATCATAATAATGGGATTAACGACTGTTACAGGTATTCACAGTGATTGAAGCGTTAGCTGACGGTGCTGTTAAACAAGGTGTTCCACGTCAAATGGCACTGCAGTTTGCAGCTCAAACAGTGCTCGGTGCGGCCAAAACTGTTCTACAAACAGAAAAACATCCGGCCGTCTTACGAGATGAAGTGAGTAAAAATGGGCATCTGAA
The DNA here is from genome assembly GCF_009176505.1 of Sitodiplosis mosellana. NCBI lineage: Eukaryota > Metazoa > Arthropoda > Insecta > Diptera > Cecidomyiidae > Sitodiplosis > Sitodiplosis mosellana. The sequence continues at coordinate 4,494,571 of NW_022601432.1, read as the reverse complement.
GAGCACTAAACTAACAGCATCAATGTAGCTCATAAAATAAAAATCCATAAGAGAAATTTAACGCAGACTTCAAAGTTCAAAATTCAAACACACTCAAATTTGCTTAAAATAACCAAAATTTCTTTTTCATCTCATCAGGTTTGTTCCCCTGGTGGATCAACCATCGTTGGTGTGCATGAGCTCGAAAAAGTAGGTATTCGTAATGCATTCATCAATGCTGTCGGCGCTGCAGCTGAACGAAATAACGAATTGGGACAATGTAAAAAATAAAAGCCACTGTAATCTGTTCCGACTCGCTACTTTTATTGTTGACAATGAAAATATTCTAAATAAAAAAAGAAATGTTTAAAATAATGAAAATATCAAATGAAATCGTTGGTGGGTTGTGTTTCATTCGCCGGATGTTATGGATTCTTGTCTTTGTTCACATATTCTACACAGCGTGATGGGTCAGTTGGAAAGTATTCTTGGCATTTGGTCATCAGTCGTTTGAGTCCTTGAATATATTTCCGTTGAGTTTCATCATTCATGACGTGCGCCACATTCTTGGAGAAAATTTTCTCACGACCCGTACGTGCGTGAATACCAACCATAGTTACACCAATTGGCCACGGTGCATTTCCAATGGCCATTTGCAAATATGCATCACTTGCCTTAATATAATTTCGGGACAGTAAATGTTTTATGATTTCGACCAAACTGTCCAGAATATCGTCTGGGATTTGTCGTGTTTTCAGCTTTCGCAGCAGTGGTTTCATGTATACTTTTGTTTGATTGTAAGTAGCACGGGCGATTTTTACATTTGTCGAACGATCTTTTTGTGAATTCACTTGTGCATTCCATAGTTTGAGTAGAAATTCCAACAGTGTGGCAATCACCAAATGATCATGGTCTTTGTTACCTCTGCCCAAGCGTTTGGCCATCTCTAGGATTTTATCGTAAGTAATTGAATCGTCGAGTGCGTCAATCTCTTGTTGTTCCTCAATTTTCTGTTGGTTTTGTTCGGATGAAGCAAGGATTTCCGTCAAATATTGCTGATCCACTTCGTCCATCGCATCTTTGAAATCATTGCGAAAACCATGCTGCACTTCGGGCTGTGTAATTTCCATGTGGCGCAAACGTTGGAATGCATCGCGATCACTTTCGCCATACAAACGGATCGGCTCGTTCCGGTCACGCAACCGACGAATCACTTCGATTCGCGGTAACTCCTTCTGTTCGGGACTCAAATTTGATTTCATTTCTGTGAATAAATGAAAGGAAGTTAGTACCAGATGGTTTGTGGCCATTCAAAGTCACAGATAATAATCTATTCAAAGTGAATTTCTCTACAGCATGAATCGAAACTGCGTTTCAAACAATGCATTCAATGCCAGTTGACTTACGTGAATCCGAACTTTTTTCAGGTGTCGATGTACTCTCTTTTTGTCTGCCGTGTGCTTCTGAATGTGTTTCTTTTTCTTGGGCAAGTAAATCGCCGCGTTTGAAGAATTTTTTGTTGCCACTCTATTGGATCAAATAAATGAATAAATTGAGTACCAAGTAAAACGTTTCCAATTGACTTTGTTCCATTGACAATGATACTCACCACCAAGTTTTTTTCCTCAAGAAGTTTTCGCTTCCGTTCGATTTCTGCTTTCAAAATATCCATTTTAATCGTATTTTAATGGTAAGATTCCAGACAAAAAAAAAACTGCTGTTAGTCTTAACTTTATTTACAAAGTTTTAAAGTTTTAATACAAAATCGTCCACATGAAATGAAGTGAAGAGAAACGTCAAAACGCAGTTTGACCACATTGACATGAAGTTGGCGCTTCATGCAAACTTCAAATGCTGCCGCTCGTCTATATTCAAACTTGTGCAAAACCAAAGACAATCGACTGTGGGAAAAATTAGTGAAGAAAAGTAAAACAACCGCTTTATTTCGTCGCCAGTGTCACATTGTCATTTTCAACTCTACCGTCAGATATTTATGAGACTCGCTTTATTCCAATCGCAGTATCAGTTTAAAATAATCGTTCAACGAGAAATATTCCATCGAAACAAGTTGATCGTGCAAAAATGTTCAAAATCAAAGATGAACCAGATTGGGGACTGTACGAAGAATTGATACACCGAAACGTTGCAAGTGAAATAAACGATGATGTTGGAATCGAAGACAAATCAGATCCGAGCCTAAATAACCATGAAGTGATTAACTGCGATGAAAATGAAATCGAAGACGATGTGAACTATTATCAACATATGAGCGTAGCAGATAATGTGCGATTGATTTGGGGCGAAAACGAAGTCGAAATCAAGCCAAAAATTGAACACATTGACATTGATACGCATCATCAGTTTACTATAAGTTTGGATGAAGGATTTCTACGGAAGAATTATCGGTCCAAATGGATTGAACTGGTTAAATCGACGTTTCGTCGACCAACAATTACAAATGCTTGTCAATTGTGTGACAATGTAGTCGAATTCGATAATGCAACCGAATTGATCAAACACTATGAAGAATTCCACCAAAAAGAGACCACAACGTACAATTGCACGGAATGTGACTTCACGGGCACTTGGTCTCAAGAGTTTCGTGATCATTGGACGGAAAAGCATAGAATTCAACAAGGGAACGCTGACAAGTACATTATTGCGAAAAAATCAAACGAACACAGTGACGTTTGGACTGGTGATGATGAGTTTGTTCACTCGTTTTTTGGCGAAAAGCAGCGGTTCGGCGATAGACAACTGGCGAGAGACGAATATGAACGAAATGCTGCGGAAAATTGTTCAAACAAGTTGAAAGCCAACAGTGTGACGAGTCATAAAGAAGTCCATACTGCTCAATTTGAATGCGATTATTGTCACAAGTCATTTCGACTCAAAGCCAATTTGGGAGCGCATATGATATTCCATAGAAAAAATAATGTATTCTATACTGCCGCCGATGCAAAACCATTTGCAAATAAGGATAAATTAAGGCCACGAAAGCACCTTCACTCCAAACATACCATCCCTGAAGATTATCGGAAGCGCTTGCAACACGAACAAGAAATTATCAAATGTGACATTCGCTCGGAAAAAATGCGACGACACCATTTACCCAGTCATAAAAAAATCCATAAGAGAGAAAGGGCTAAAATCGAATGTAATATTTGCAGTAAACAATTTCTTCATAAAATTTCGTTGAAAAGTCACATGGTTACACACGAGGAAAAGTCAACGAGAGAAAAGTTTGAATGTAAAATTTGCAGTAAACAATTTCTTCAGACAAACGGTTTGGCATACCACATGGATACGCACACGAAAAAATCAATGCGAGAAAAGGTTCAATGTACAATTTGCAAAAAACAATTCCTCAACAAAGTTGGCTTGAAACGTCACATGATAACGCATGCCGAAAAGTCAACGAGAGAACGGATTGAATGTAAAATTTGTAAAAAAAAAATTCTTCAAAAAAAGGGTTTGGCATATCACATGGCCACGCACAAACAAACGCGGAAAAGTGAATAAGATAAAATCGAACTAGTCTCTCATCATCTTCCAAAAAACTATATTCTATAGTACAATGATACAACAATTGATATTTATTTTTTTAGCATCTCGAAACTCTAGCTTGTATTGTATTAGGCTTAGGCAATTGATAGAAGTATTTTAACCAAGCTATTTTTGTCAACGACCTACCAATCGCGGTCATATTGACCCCATTAATGTAAGAAAAAAGTTTTCTGTTTCAAATAAAAATGAAATAAGCCAACAAACAATATCATTTTTTTTAATTAGCATCTATGATCTCTTTCTTCTTTCGAACTTAACTCGCGAGTCCTACCACAGAAAGTAAAGAGTATTCGTAACAAATCTACAAATCGACACGAGTCAGTCGAATTGCTGTTTAAGAAACAGTGATTCACACACTCATATGAAAGACTCACACAGTTGCTAACATTTTTCGTATTGACTCTTGAGACTCGCATGACACATAAACCCTTCGATTTTCCTGTACAAAAACTAAAACCAAAACTAAGTAGTCTCTTCATTGACATTTCAATTTTTCAATTCAAATTCCATAGAAAAAGTCTCGAAATGGCAAAAGTAGAGGATCGAATTGGATTTATAGGTGGTGGTACCATTGCTTTTGCCATTGGTTCCCGCTTAATAGCTAATGGTATTTTTCAATCGCTCTTCGATGATTGTTTCATCTTCAAATTTCCTAAATTCCAGGTTTCATAAAGCCATGTCAAGTGTTTGTATCGTGTTCGAGTCTGAGCTCAAAAAATTTAGAAAAATGGCGTCAAATTGACGCTCAAACTACCGACAAAAATGGACTGGTCGTAACGAAAAGTGATATAATTTTCATCTGTATCAAACCACATCTGATGTATAAATGTGCACAGCAGATTGAGGGAAATATTGAGCCCGTCGTATGTGATAGTGATAAACTATTTGTATCGCTTATAACCGGTGTAACACTCGATCAATTGGAGTTAGTAAGTTACATCTTCGGATTTGATTGAGCAAATGAATAGAGTTTCGATTTTTTCCATAAAAAAAAGACTCAATTGAGACAGTGACAAGTTTGAACTTTGAACAAATAAACATTCTTACAATCATAAAACTTGGTTTTTTTCAGGCTTTCAGTTTTATGACAACGCTAAAACTAATTCGAATGATTCCAAACACATCGGTGCAAGTGGGTGCGGGATGTATGGTTTATACGCCAGGACGATACATAATCGCAAAAAATCTGGAAAAACTTGAGTCCCTTTTGACACCGCTGGGCATTTCTCAACAGGTGCCCGAGAAAATGATGGATGCGATTACCGCTTTAACAGCTTGTGGATCAGCCTATGTATGCCTCTCAGTTGTTATCGACCATTGATTGCGCCTCAGATTTGACCGATCATTAATTGCTTGCAAAAATACTCAAATCAACCTCTTTCATAGGTGTATACGGTTATAAAATCAATGGCAGATGGATTAATTACATTGGGTATTCCATCTCAAAACGCTTTCAAATTGACTTCTCAAACCGTAGTTGGTGCTGCTAAAATGGTGCTCGAAACTGGAAGACATCCAGCTATTTTACGCGATGAAGTTGGTTTTTTTTCTTCTTCAAAACTATGATTTCTTCAAAATTTTGATAACAAATTTCTACATAATTTCAATTTCTTCATACTTTTGACAACCAATTCATTTCGTTCTAGCTGTGTTTACCCGGCGAATCGACAATATTCGGGATCCATGAGTTGGAAAAATTCGGAATTCGCAATGGATTTATAAATGCCATCGAAACTGCAACTAAAAAGAACGAAGAACTCGGGAAATTGCGAAAATGAATCACCAACAATGAAACTTGTGAATCATTTGTTGTTGATTATTGGTTTGACTCAGCGTTTGAATAATGGAAACATTTATTTATCATTATGAATTTCGAATGATTATTTCACAGCTGCCACATAGTGTTTGAAGTGATAAAAATAACCATAGTAAATAAAACTATTTCATGTTTCATGCAAATAAATTTTCCGAAAATTTTTGTCATTGTGCCAATTTTCTTAGAATTCTTGTTTTAGTTTTTCACATTTTCCCTTACGTCCCACTCACAGTGCACCAAAAGTGCATTAGCCGAGAAACGATAAGAAACGTCAACAAATCGTTTAAAATCCATTTGGTGTGAAGTTGTCGTTGATCTAAACTCTCGCCGTTCAGATAGCTCCTAAATGACTTTTTGTTTACCAACAACATAAACATATAGTTCATCGGCAAATTGTCACACAAATCGCGATACTACTCACAACCAAAACAATAATTTCATATTTTGCCAAAAAATAAAACGCCCCATCAAGCCGAATTACGAAAAGAATCTCGTTTCGCCGATGAGACGCAAAAAGTGTTGAAATTTTAACTGAAATTAAAGTGAATAAATGGAATTTCAGGTGCTATTGACAATGGTATATGTCATTGCCATTGTCAATATCATTTATAAATAATAAAAAAAAATCGAGTTTCGTGCCGAACCGTATTGTTTTTGTGTGTAATTCGGCTTACGTTGCTGAGGCGGCGGCGACGACGACCACTTATTTTACCTGTTCCGCGCAAGGTAGATGAGTTAAAGTGCGGTCAATATATTTATATTCACATCATAATCGTATTCAATTGGAATAGAGACCGAGAACAACAACAAAAAAACGTGATGATTCAGTGAGTAGTGAAAATGTCAGTGTTTGAAAAGCAATGACTGGAAAATCAAATTTAATTCAATTACATGCAAAATTTTCGTCTTGAATCGAATCTATGAATAAAAAATCCAACAAATTAAATATGAATTACAAGTAAATTCAGGACATGGCAAACATTTTGATGATTTCATGTGTATGTGTATGAGTGTGTGTGTGTGTGTGCTAATATTCCATTTTGGATACCCGCATTTAAGTGAATTTATTGTACAACATGTATTCCTTGACTCATTCATCGTTCTAATTTCATGCCGTTTTATTTATAAGTTTTTTTCTCTCTCTCAGTAATCTGTAATCCAAGTATGTGCAAACATTTTGTGCAGTGAATATATAAATAATTGTTTGCAACAAATAATAATAAGTGAATCTGGTCGGGTGACACATAGCGTATAATCTGCATAAAATATAAATTCACTATTTGTTTACATTCAAACGATCAAACATCAAATCCAACCCATTCGAGTGGCGTGCATTGACTTGGGACTCGTCGGGTAAGGCTATATTGATGAGTGTTTTTAGAAATTTAGCACACAACTATATAGATAGATACATAATGTATAGGTACACTTGCACATAATGTTAAATTTTATATCAGTAAATAGTTTTTTTTTTCGTCACCGGCGAATTAGCATTAGAAATCGAAAGTAGACAATTCTGCATATATACCATTTGTCAAACGGTTCGACTTTTCAAACTTTTTCAGCATTTTTTCAGCAATTTTTTTTTCCATCTTCTGTTTTCGGACCATTTCTTCTGAGCCTTTTTTTCGGACCATTTTTTTCTGCCAATTTTTTTGTTTGCCAAACCACCGATTGCCGTTCCGAAAATCCCTCATTTCACATAAAAAATTTCAACGTTTCACCAATTTAATACCGCAATTCATTTCATTCAAAAAAAATATTGTTTTTACTTGATTTCGATCGTAAATCAAAAGTTAATAAATCGATTGTTTTTTGTTTTGCGTTCTCAATTGTGTCATGCTGGTACTAATTTGTTTTTGATTTGAAGCCGATTAAAAAATGGTTTGCCGAAAAAAAGTAAAATTGGTTTACAAAAGTCCATGAATTAAATGGGTTGAATGATAAAAACCCAGTGCACACTGAATGGACACAAACCAATGTGTGCTAATTGAATTGCTGCCGTAAATACATATTCAATCGATTTTCATAACTAAGCAGGTGCGTCGCCCGAAAACAGAAGAAAAAACAACAGCAGCAGCAGCAACAGCAAAAGCACCACATGTTGATTTGCATTTCTTTAATCATGGTTCGATTTCATTTGCGAGAGATGGAGCGGCAATTTTGCTTTGTTGTTCCAAAGTGATATGATAATGCTTTCATGGTGCTGCTGATCAAAGGCCATAATTTGATGCAATGCACCAGATAAAAAAAAACGCTTCCGTTTCTGTGTGCATCAGTGTCATGTGGGCCGCTTTCTCGCGAGTAAAAGCTATTGTAATAAGCACGCCGTACAAATACAACGACCATTTCCAACCAAGTTCACCAAAAATAAATATTGCTACACATTTTTTTCTCTACTTCTTCTTCTCCCTCTTCTCTTTCCCACATTAAGCTCTTGATAATTGACGGCGACGACATATAGACATACTCTCACACGACTCAAGCCAAGAACACTTAAATGAAAAAAAACAGAGTCTGAGCTTTCTGTATTTCACATTCGAACGGAATCGGGTATATATCGCGCGCGCGATTATCGAGGCATTCCTGTCGCATTGCTAAAGCACAGAAGAATTGAATGAAAAAAAACCACACAAATAACCGATTCAAGCCATCGTGTGTTGTTGCCTCTCTGTTTGTTGCGTTTACGCACACCAAAAGCCAACCGTACTGTTAACTCGATTTTGCTTATGGTGTATCGTCCGGTCTCGGTTTCTCGAACTCACTCAGTCTGACACTATCATTCAGCCACAGTACAAGTAACTCCAGCTGAAGCGGCTCGAATTTACAATACAGCCATCCGAACATCAAACCAGCAACAAATACGCCTTTTAGCTATTGTAATCGCGCAACGGCCCAATCTTCTATCATCTATATTAGGTGAAAATTATGTACATTTTTTGAAAGAAAAAATTCTTTTTTTAACGTTTTTTTTTTTGTAACAATTTTGCAACATTCTCAAGTAATTGATGTACAAGCTGGATAAAATTTCTTGTGTTTTTCAATTAAAAGAATTTTTTCTTTTAAGAGAAAAAAAATAGCATTTTTTCTTTCGAAAAACGATCATTCTTCGATCAATTAAAAAAACAATTTTCAAAAAACCCGATGAATTAAATTCTATAAGGCTAAACGAATTTTATTTTACAAGACACAGCGTGAATCATCTCCATTGATCGTTTGCATATTTAACAAAAAACCAAATCGTAATTCGTGTATTAATTTGTGATTCGAGCCCAAAAATAAAATCAGAGGCGGTTAGTCAAACAAACAAACAAACTTTGTTTTGGTGTCTAATTAGTGGATATCATCAGCGATTTCGGCAATTATCGCTTTAGACGAATGAATAAATATGAGAAAAAAAAATTACATCGACATTCGACCAGTTTTGTTATCATATTTCCCGACGTTATTTTGCGGTTTGTTTATTCACCTTTATTCTGAATTTGGATAAATTTATCGCTTCATTTGTATTCACGTGAACGCCAGAACAAACTCGGAATAAAGTAAACAGTGTGTGAGTGTGTCACCTTCGCTATTCAAAAGGATGAAAAGGCTTCATGGGTGAAATTCCGCAGATCTGAGTGTTGCGCTATTGAAATTACGTTCAGCTTGATTTGATTTATATACACTCAATTCACATAGTCAACGCAATGTGTTTCATTTTGCAATCGAACGAAAACGGTGGTTTACCTCCAAAAGTTCAAAACCACATCAAGTGCACAACACGACACACACCTCGAACAGACAGAACTCATTCTAGTTACTAAAGTTCAGAGCCTCTCCCTCTTTCTCTCTCTCTCTCTGTGTGTATCACGGCATTGCTCGCAATCTCTCAGTCAACATCGATCCCGTCGATTTACCGCATTGTCAATGGATTTGTTTAAATCAACACAAGGTGGTGTAATGACATTCAAACGCATTCTAAATCTCTAAATACATTGTTTCACAGCAATCATTTCGATTTCATCATAAACATTTAGTGCAACAATAAATCATTTGAAATTGTTGTCAATAATTCTTTATGGTGCAGTCAAAGGAATCTTCGTAATACGAAGTTCGTATGGAATTTCAGCATATATTTGCCTATTTGATGTCTAAATACGTGTGTTATAGTAATAAAGCTACCATCGATTCATTGGTGCAATGAATGAAGAAAAAGTCCACACAAATCACGTACAGTTCATGCCAAAACGGTCATAAAATACATTCCAATTGTTACATTTTCAACAATTTTATTCTCTCTTTCTCTTTCCGTGTGCGTCCCGATTTGTTGAGAAAATGATAACATTTATCGTCCGATATGAATATAGGGAGAAAAAAAAGGTACACCGACGTTCGACACTACAATCGTTGTCGTTGATTCCTATGTGCTCTAGATTTTTGAAAAAAGAAGAGCGTGCAAACTTCAATTTTGAAAAACGCGAAGCAGCAGGAAAAGGAAAATACGCGCCTGATAACTGAAATTGAACAAAACAAAAAACCCATAGAAAAAAAATGATAATGACTCGGTCGGTTTTCAAGTGTTTTTCGCAATTATCATTGTCTATTTTTTTTTATTGCTGTTCATAAATTTTTTCAAAAAGGAAAATAAAAATTGAAAGAACAAAGGCACACACATCGATATCATGACAAATAAAATATTTGTATTTGCAATTTGATTGAATGGCATTTCGAAAATTACTGATTAAAAACCTGATAATGCATGACAAACGTTTATGATCCACTTTTGCGCAGCGTGATTAAGTGTTTACCCATATCGACACAGTGCACGTCAACAGAATTTTTCGAAAAATCATCCATGCGGTTTTTATTTTCTTTTTTTTTTCTTTCAAAAAACCACTTCTGAAATGACGCATCGATAAGCCAAACCAATTAGAACAATCACCATCAGCAGTGAAGTTTATTGAAAATGTGGATTTAAAACAAATTTTTATTCAAATTATACGGCTCGTCCAATTAATTGCACGGAAGATATTGAGTGCTTTTTTTTAGCGCCATCGATACGAAATCAGGCGATTAATTCACGTGTAGATTATCTGATGCATAATATACATTATTCAATAGGAGGGGAAAAAATGAACAACTGACTGATAACTAGAATAGCATTTTTTTTCTCTCAAGAGTTTGAATCATTGAATTCGAGTATTTTGTTCGTGGTTATTTTTGATTGCATTCGTTCGTTTCATCTATTGAGCAACAAGTTTATGTGATAAACGCATTCCGAAGAGACAGTCATATCGTCTGCATGGGAATCGAAGAATTAGATTGAGATTTTACTCTATATTTTTGGAAGCAATACAACACGTACAATACTAATTTTTTCGGTTGAAATCTAGAGAGGAATGTATTGACTGATTAAATTGAACGAATTGGAAACTATGCAACACGTCCTAGTGTTTCAAAACATTCGACGAATTGTTATCAACGCATTTTTTACATTTAGTTCAAAACGTTTCATTCAATTCGAATGATAAGTATGGTATAATTAGTTAGAATGAAATGAAAAAAAAAAAACAAATTGAAAACTCATTTCTGCTCCTCCTGTGAGAGCAGTCACTTGTTATGTGACAATTTGTTATTGTTGGACGTATATTATTATTATTGCTGGCCACACATGCGTCTATATCGCTTCCGTCAGTGATTAAAAACATGAGAACAAAAAAAGAAATCTAAAAACAAAAACAAACGAATGAAATCACTTGTACTACAAATTATTCGTCGTATAATTTGAAATTTTCGACTTCGACGCGATTAATCAAGCAAAAAAGTTCTTTTTTTATCAATTAAAAGTTCTGAATGCCAAAAATTTGCGAAAACAACTCACAATAAATTTTTTTGCTATTTTCCACAAAAAAATCAAGTTTCAAAAAAACTGAATCACAATTTTCGATACGTAATTCGGAATTTTTTATTTACATACAATGGAATAAGTGCATGGTCATAGTGAAACGGACTGAAAACGGTTTGCACATAAAAAAAAGTGGTATGATGACGTCAGAGAAGAATTTCCCCCTGTGATTTAGCTCTCGTATCAGTGCAATTAGTAGTAATTAGTGAGTCACATGCAGAGATGTGACATCGACCGAGACACAGGTCGAAAGGTTCAAATTAACCGATTTTTTTTTCGAACGTTGTTGATGTTTGATAACTTTTACCTAGAAATTGTCTTCCATACTCAATATCTCGCGCTATCACACGGCAAATCAACACTTTGATCAATAATAATTGTTCAAAATATAATATAGCATTTGCATACCTTCCGGTAAACATGTCATTAATAGCCGAGACTATTATTAGAAAATTGCATGTAACTGCATCGAATGTACGGTGCATATGTCAACCGCATTCGAACTTAACTAGATGCATAGTAACATTTTGTGAATATTTCAATAGAGAACGGAGTAGTGAACAAAAGCAATAGTCCATTGCGTGCGTGCGTGTTTTGTTCAAATACAACTCCTGAAATTGAGCATTTACGCAATTAAAGACAATATCATAAAATGCGTTCTTCATTCGTGTCTTCCTTTATCAAATTGCCCGTGGGCAATTGATTCGCAACGAACCAGAACCAGAACCGCTCTCCAAGTGGCAGTGGTTGCTGACTTTGAGATTTTGTGAATTGAAAGATATGAGCAACAAATCATTGGCTTTAATAACATATTAGATTTCATTCGAGGAAAAATTCGCAAAATTCATGAAATTTTATTCGGAGAAGAGGCTCATTTTGCACTGTTTTTTTTTCTCGATGATTCTTAATGGTTTCAATTCGAAACCAGCAAAAAATTTCAAACTCATCATTAATTAGGCGTTCACATTGATCGTGTTTGTTTGAAATGACAAGCCAAGAAAAAGATTAATCGAAGCCGTACGCATTCATCGAACAGAAAAGAAGCGGCGACTATTTGTTTTGTTTCGATTTCATTGAGTGCTAAGTACGGCATTTGAATATGAAAGCCGGTCTTGACGGTGCATGAAATTTGATCATTGCTTTGCATGAATGATGTGTGTGTGTGTGTGTGTGTGTGTGTGTGTGTGTGTGTGTGTGTGAGGTGCCTGAGTGAAATGGTACTTTCCGGTCACACTGGTAATTAGTAAATGCCAAACCATAGCCGATTCTCGTTTTGACGCTTACCAGGCGTCCTCAAATTTCTAAAGGTGCTAAATTCCAAGTCGCATTGCCCGCACACACACACACACACACACGCCTAGAATCTAGAACATATTCCACAGCTGAAAAACAAATGGAATGTGTTGTTTATGCTGTATGTGGGATATGCCTGCCAGTACACACACGGAAGAGTAACAGAAGTTGAGATAAGTGAACAAATGCGAAAGCAGATATTTTGCTTTCGTTACGGCTGTTATTGTTGTTATTGTATGTGCAAAGTGAAACTAAGCAGACCAACTGTGTTTATTGTGTCTTCACGATGACAAAATCGATCAGACACGATTGTTCGTCACATTACGACGTTTCCATGCGAAGCAAATAAAATCGGCTAATTATGGCGTGTTTTTTTTTATTGTTGTACATTTTGTTTGTCAATTATACACAGTGCATATTCATTAGGAGCTAGAGCACGGGTTCAAATGCAAGCCAATGAACGATTTCAATTTTTGAAATGTAGCACAATATTGACGCAACGCTTTTTTTTCTCTCTCTCTCTCTCTCTCTCTCTCTTTTTTCGCCGTAACAAAAGAATAAGCAAACAGAACATATCGCGAAATAATGTCGCTATTTTTGGATTGACGATCCCGTCTCTGTTTCATTCGTTCCCCAGATAAAATGCTGCAATGTTGCATCGTCCACAGCGACTGATAAACAAAATTTATTCGGGCCTCAATGAATGGCCTTTGCCTCTCCACGCTAGCACTTGATTTGTGATCTATTCTAGCTATCGCTCCCTCTCTCTCTCTCTTCTGAATGATGGTCTCTCTTGTTTTATCTCTTTCTGACTTTCTATCTTTTTTTCCCCCTATGTAGTCGTGTATGTGCGAGAATAACATTCGCAATGACTCAACATATTCTACGCAAATCAATCTATTTTCAGAAATGTTGAAAATTATTCACACGCTGATCGAGTTCAACCGTGTTCGGTTCATTGATACAATTCGTTTTATATTTTATTATAGTAAATTGACTCAGTTTTGATTGACCAAAAATTAAATTCCGGAAGAAAGAAATGCCGGATATCACATGGAATAGATGCAAAAGCACTAAAGACACATATATTAAAAGTGAACGTTATTTTAAATGTTAAGTTTGAACATCGCCGAATGTCCTCGAAAGCAAACCAAAACAAAACGAAAACAAAATAGTAAAATCGTTTCATACAACAAAGTAACGTAATTTGGATGAGCATCAGCTGAAAGAAGAGCATCAAAATTTAAAAAAAATGGAAATAAGTATTGTGAAATGAGCCTGCAAAATTTATTGCTTCATAAAAAATTCTTAATTATTGGATTTCACGAGACGAAAGCGTTTTGAGAAAAAAAAACACGTCCGAATAAATAACGACAATTTCTTGTTTCGTTTTTTTCGCGCTCGCCACATCTCTTTTCTCATATAGCGAGCATGTTGTTTTGAGTTGTATCATTTGAAACAAATCTGTTTTGAACAACAGACGAATTCCGCAATCCGTTTCAATTGACCAGTGTCTATCGTTTGTTTTTAAACAACAGAATTTTCCATAGGATTGAATTCGAATTCGTTTTTTTTCTAGAATTCCAAGGCAATGGACCAACTACATTGCAAAACCGTTGCCATTCTCCTGACCATCATTGCATTGTTGTCGTCGTCACGTAAGTGAAAAAAAAGAGAAAACTTGCGATATTTTTCCCTTTTGAAATCGGATCAAATCACAAAATCAATTCCAATTTTCAGCACATCGTCTAGTTGAATGCCAACAAAAGAATGCCACACTTTCGATATCAACACATGATGCCGTTGTTATCGTCCCCGACACCCAACACTTTACCATCGAATTAAAGTGAGTAGCAGCAGTATCAAATATATTCATCGTCGCTCAAAAATTACAAAACAAAAATTAGAATTCTAGAAAATTCACTCTAATACATGTAGATGGTTTCGTTTACGGCTGGTTCTTATTTTTCTACTTACAGTGGATTTGTTGATAAACAAATTAATGTGACACTTCAAGTGAATAACAAGGGATTGGTTGATTTGCAACCCGGTATCTTCGAGTTTACTCCAACATCGGTCGGTTTGGTGAATGTCACGATCATCGGCCGATCACCCGGGCACGTTGAAATCACCGCATCAGCCACACCAGAAGATGCTATCGAGTATGAAAAGAAAATGATTTATTTTAAGTGAACAATGTTCACGTTCGAATTGAATCAAATCGATTGAGTGTTTGTTTTTTTTTTCTCATTTTTAGCACAAGCAACCTTTTTGTTCGTGTTGTTGTCGCACTTTCATCCGAATTAATTACCATTTCATCGGTGATTGGATGGCTCTACTTTGTTGCATGGTCCGTATCATTCTATCCACAAATCATAATCAACTACAAACGAAAGAGTGTAGTCGGTTTGAATTTTGACTTTCTATCGCTCAACATCGTCGGTTTCATGTTGTACGGTGTATTCAACATTGGGTTGTATTCCATTCCAGAGGTTCAGGTATTGGACACGACAATACTTTTTTTCATTCTTATTCCAATTATAGATAGCATGTTAATGAATACTTTTTCTTTATCTCAAAAAAAAAAAAATGTGTTCGCAGAAAGAATACGCTCGACGAATTCCGCGTGGTTTAAATCCAGTTCAATTGAATGATATCTTTTTCGCTTGTCATGCGACATTCGCTACGCTCATCACAATCGCCCAGTGCTTTGTATATGAAGTTAGTACCGTTATTACAATGACTTTGTTTACTTGAGAGAAATCACCAACTAATCTAGTTGTTATTAACACCTGATCATATTACAGAGAGCTGATCAACGCGTTTCAACCGTTGGCCGATCACTGTTAGCATTGTTTACAGCATGTGGAATAATCTCAGTCGGTCTGGCCATCTTCGAAGTCATTCATTGGTTGGACTTTTTATACATATGCAGTTATATCAAGTTGTCGATAACACTTATCAAATATGTACCACAGGTAAAATGAATGCCTTGAAATGTGCATTTACTTTTCTGATTCATCTTTGATTGTTTTCTTCGGTCAGATTTCTATATTCCATTTTCAATATTCCACTTATTTATATTTCAATTTATCGTTTACATTCTAGGCGTACATGAACTACCAAAGAAAAAGTACAATCGGTTGGAGTATTGGAAATGTTCTACTCGATTTCACGGGTGGCATGTTGAGTATGATGCAAATGATTTTAAATGCGTACAATTATGGTAAATGACTATCCTCCTCTTAATCTTTGTCCAGATAAAAGTCTAAAAAATCCGGAAATTCCGCGGCTCATTTGTCATTTCACTTATTATTTTAGATGACTGGGCATCGATTTTCGGAGATCCAACCAAATTCGGTCTTGGCCTATTTTCTGTGATGTTCGATATATTATTCTTGCTACAACATTATGTTTTCTATAGGTTTGTATACCAATTATTTGCAACACCAAATATTCTTCTCTCTCTCTCTCTCTCTAGCCATTTTTCTTCATATTCACAATTTTGTTTTTGTTATTTGCACCGGACAATAAATTTTTTTTTAGAGAACCGAAAGACAAATTAAGTGGACACGTCTGATGGAAATGTCTCAAAGTCATTTGATTAAGAATTTAAACTAGTTTTTAGTTATTATAAAATTAAGTTTTGCAAATAGTTCTATTCGTATTGCATAATTCCAATAAAACGATTCTATTTAGATAAGGACAATCGATAGGATGATCATGAAAATGATGACAATAATGAAAATTGTTTCGAATAAAGTATCTCGTAGCTTGTATGGATGGAGTTTTTTCCTTTGATGACAATTCTCATGAGAAGCGTGACGGCTTCTATTGGCTGACTGATTTACATGGCAAAAATCTGTTCAATGCGAATAAGCTTGACTTCTCTCTTTAAGATCTTCACGTTTTTCTCTTAGGCCCATTGCAAAGTCCAATTCTTGTGACCTGCATTCAATGCATAGTATCACTCAAGCTACCAAATTCACTTACCACACATCAATTCGGTTAGTGAAAAACAATTCGAGTTGCACCAAAAGCATGAACAGAAAAAAAAAATCGTCATCTCTCAATCTCAATTCTGTTGGCACATGAATATTGCCTCTTGCATTCAAATGAAAATTAAACTAGGTCGATCAATCCATAATTTGCATACAAATCTAAGGCGGTTTATCGTGTTTACAACAAGTTTTCAATAGCGCCATTCACAGCTGCACATGATGATTAAAACAATATGTTTATGACACTCACTTCAGTTGAATCAAGATGCTGTTTTATCAAACAAAATTAAATTTTTTTTTCTCTTTTTCTCTTTTTTTACCTCTTTTTCCAAGGAACCTGGAGCCATACGTCGAAATCAGTGGCGACAACAATGAATCGGCGGAAATTCTCGAGGAAAATGAAGTGATTAGCTAAACAGGCGGGCTGTATTCTGTAGATTCGATGCAAACTTTTGCTGGAGTTACCAACAACTTTTTTACGTTTGAGCTTTTGTTTTTTTTTTGTAAAAACACACGTTTTCTCGTCAAATAAAGTCGATGAAGTATTATTTGAAAAACAGTGGTCTTCTCCATTTTTCTTCTTCTGGCTAGTTGTAGTTGATCAACAACGAAAATATTAGATCTTTAATTTCAGCAATTTTTCAGAATGAAACATGTTTTTTTATTGTTTTAACCAAATTGATTTGAGCAATGGTAAGTGGTAAGGCATAAATGAATAAAATTAAGGCATTTGATGTCAATCAAAAAGAGAAAATGCTTCTCCAACCATAAGTATAGGTAACGATCTAATTGGAACATTTGAAAAAAGTGCCATTCCAACTGGAATACGGTTTTATAGCAACGATTTTAACAGTGTACATGTGTACATGCTTTAGCTTTCAGTTATACCATCGACCTGTGTCGCCCTCTACGCAGCTTTGAATGAATGGTCGGGATATTGACTATCGACACAATAAAGCATATCGTTTTAGTTTGAGTTTTGTTTTGTAAAGCATATCGCTTGAAGCATTGTAGCTCTCTCATTACGAACTGCAATTTCGACAAATCACCGACCGTTAGCACATTTGCTCAAGAGTGACTAAATATATATAAGAACTCGTTGATGAATCCAAAATTTCACAAGGTCATAACTGTGAGAATGAACTTAATATTGGGCTTTTATGCCATACTTCATAGATTAAAGGGGCGAAATAATTTTCAGAATCGATCATGATCATCAATATTCTTCAAGAGCATTGTATCATGGTCCATCTAAGTGTAATTTTTTTCAATTTCCATCTAAACCGTCTTTGTTTTTGATAATTTCGATAAGAATTAATAGTAAATGTTTCAATTAAACATACTTTTTACGTAAGATTACACACTTTGGAATGATTAAAGAATGTATGAAAAAAAAAACCAAGGAAATAAGTGAGGAAAACTATAAAATAATTATAGGTTTGGCGCGGAAAAACTATGTATTGTAAAAAGGACAGTGACAGCGAAAAAAAGCTGGATAAGTATCAAATGGCCTTGATGTGAAATGTTTTACGCTAAGATGTAACACAGATTTGAATAATCCGGTAGATGACAAACTGATTACAGTTGATATTTCCCCTTCAAAAACTTTGAAGCGAAAGAGAGAAAGAGATAAACCTAAAAAGTCATTATTTTTTCGCGCATTTTCTGCGAATTTCGTTTTCATTTCTCCAAATTAATCATTCGATAAGATCCGCATTATTTTGATTTATTAGACGTGAAGCACAATCCCATGGCAGATATATGACGAGAACGATTATTTCGATGCAATAACACGAGAAAAAAAATGCCACAAAACACGAATACCCGGACAAGATTCACACTTCTCTGTCTGGTCGTCGAGATCGTTTTGCACAACAACAAAATAAACTCGAATCGGTTTGAATGCAAAACGATTATGAGCCGCACACAGCAGCGGCGAAGAGTGTGTGGCAGGGGCAATAGAGACACCAATGAAAAAGTGACCGTCGAAATCGACTTTTGAAAAATGTAAAAATTTCTTCCATTTATTTTGCTGCGATTCGAACGAAGAAGAAAACAAAAACAAGCGAAACAAGAAGTGACAAAACAACAAAAAAAGAAAATACCACCGATATTTCGATGATGGAATATTAAAATAGGTGTTGTGTCTTCTTCTTTTCTCTCTTGTCAAAATGTATTCTTAAAAAAATTTGCAATAAAATTGTGTATGTGATTTGTGACCAACATATATCGGTTATATTGATAATTGAGCCGAAAATGATGGTGGGAGCGACAAAACCGACGACAACGAAGAAGAAGAACGTGTTGATGAAATTTGAATAATGTGCACGAACGGCATTTTGATGGAATCTAACGACTCATTTTAGGCACTGGGCTATGTGCCCGTTTTTCTCTCTTGCTTTCTTTTATGGCTTCAGGTTTAATTCTTTTTGAGCTGGTTTTTGTTCGTTGTTTGTTTGTTTGTTGCTCCCCTTTGTTTTGCTCAATCGCCGATAAACGAAAGTGATAAACGGCATTTTAGCATTCAGACGCATGTAATAAATAAATGGCTTTAAATTCATTTTTTCGGCTGACTTTTTTTATTCGCTCTACCTCATTTCATTCGTTTCGATAGCATCGAGAAGCATTCAATTTCGACGAACATCTTGAGCAAATATTTAGAAATGAAGTAGTTGTCAAGAGTAAATGCAGTCTCTTTCAATTGTATTCGCAGGTAAAAATTGTAGAATTTTGACTAAATCACGGTATGCGAAATAAGAAGCATGCTTTTTGTGTATGAGTGTGTTTACGAATGTAACAAATGTGTTTACGCGCGCTTTTTTTCAGTCGTATTTTGTTTTTGAAATTTAGTTTGGTGCTCATAAAGAAAAGACCAAGTTAAAAACCGTTGCTTTGAGCGAGAATTTCGACAAGAAAAATGTAAAGAGTAAATATAAAAAACCAGAAGAAAAAGAATGTAAAAAGAAACCATTTTTAATATAGAGTGACAAGTTAAATAAAATCCGTGTGTAAAATTCGCATTATCTTGTGATTAAAACGCATTTCGAGAGAGAGAGAGAAACGTTCTCCAGTGTAAAAAAAGAGGTGTAGGCTAATAAAATTACCCAAGTCAACGAAAATGATTTGTGTGTTGATTGAAAGCATGCGAATGTGGCCACGAACTGGAGTGATTTTTGTATGCGAATGCGACAATCGAATTAAAGCTCCTTAATGAGTTGAACAAAATTCAAATCAATTATCGACAACAACAGCAACAGCAACAGCAACAGCAGAGACCACAAAAATTATATTAAGTAAACAAACGATGAAAAGTGAACCAAGTGCGTGAATGAATCACGAAAAAAAGGTAAGTTGAAGCAATGAAGAGGCATCGGAAAACTTGAAACAAAGAGTCGAAAAAATGTGGTAAGGCATGAATTGAAATGTGTCTCTATTGCCATATGCCACCCAAACGAATGCCAACATATAGTTTTGCATTGCACATATTCAGGTAATCATCATGCTTTCTCTCACACTATCACCACACTGTTCACCACATACTGTCTGCCTGCCTGCCTCTGTATGCCCATCACACACACACACACACACACAACCGAATACATTATTCTGCACGTTGCACGCGCACCGCCGATCGTCTATGACTCAGTCCCATTGATGTATCGTCACGGTGTGGCATCAAAACCTCCAAATATAGTTTAAGTGCGCGCGCGCGACCGAACCGATCGTTTTTGTTGTGTATTATTATTTATTTATTTTTTGTGTTTTGTTTCATCGTGTTCCATCTGTGTTGTTGAGTTGTTGCACACCGTTAGGCCATTGCATATAATTGATCGGCGTGCGCGTCGGCTACGCTCAAGAAATTCAATGCATTTCCTTGCATCGAATTAAACAATTTCACTGCATGAGCGAAATCAAATCAAAAACTAATTATTTGACCATATGTTCCTGCATCAGTGAGTGAGTGTGTGTAAGTGCCTGGCGGAGAGTCAGAAAGAGGATTTCTCTCTCTCTCTCTCTCTCTCTCTATCCCAGAGTGAAAGTAATTTTCATGTACCATGGTTCATCAACGAAAAATTTCGTGTTCCATATGGAAATTGTGTGCATGTTTTGGTCATGAAATCGAAATATGTGTCGTTTTTTTCTTCATTTTTTTCGGTGCACAATGTAGAAAGTTGATTTTGTGTATATCCTGTGAATATATGCATCAAATGCTCATTTTTCTCTCTCTCTCTCTCGTTGGGAATTACCTCTTGTAAATGAAAAGATTCGTTTCCGTCTCGAATTTGATTTTCAAAACGATCGGATACGAAGCGGATTCGTGAGTTTCGTGTTTTATTGACGCGACTACATACTGTTGCACTTAACACTTACCGCGCACATATTAAAAAAAAAAATAACGAATGCAATTGTCAACACATTACGAGAAGTAGACGAAGAAAAAAAAAACGGAGGCAACTCAAGTGGCTTGTCGCCAGAATATCGTTTTAATGGTGTGCATAAATACTGCATTTACATTTCAATTCTTTTTTTTTCTCTTCATTCTTATTCTCGTCGTGACGATTGATTGAGCCAACTTCAGTTTTTTTTTTATTCTGTTGCATTTCAACTGAGAGAGTTAGAATGAGCTGAAGAGTGCAAAAGATTCTTGATCAACTTTTGATTTAGTTGTTTTAGTATTATTTTTGCGCGCGCGTAACCATGACGTTGACCTTTATGCCCACATTAATCCAACTGCTTGTTGCAAAATAGCATCACGTACCACAAATTGAGACAACCAGATGCTTGCATTCTGATGCATTCTTATCGTTTTTGCGACACACTAAACCGTCGCCGCCGCCTTGTGTTGAAACAAACGAACGTGAAATACGAACCCGAACGAGTGCACAAAAAAAGACGTTCAGCTGGAGTCATAAATGACAAATTGAAAATAAATTGAAATGTGATAATTGAATTCAATTAGGACGGCTAGTTTTCAACTGTTTCATCATTTGCGTCAGCAGTGTGTGCCACAGTCGACTTTGCAATCCAAAGAGTTTCTCTTTCGTCCATTAAAACATTAAACGTTGCATTGTGTGTCCACATATTCAATTATTTCATATTGATAATAACATAATTTCATTCATTCATTTGTTTGTTTATTTTCTTATTGTTTTTTTTTTTCCTCATTTTTCATTATTATCTTGGTTTTGGATGTTCGCAAAGGATTGCATGGGCGGTTTGAAAAAATAAAAACTTGGTGATCGAGACCGCGCGTCAAACGATCACCAAGAGCTAAAGAGCATATATATATGCACACGAAACAACTCATTACAGATTATTCCAGCGACGTAACTGTTTGGAAACAGTAGAAAATAACATAATTTGTGTTAATAAAGACACATCGCGATCAAGTCATATCTATTTATTTTCACACTCGAATCATATAGCGAGCAAGTGAGTAGCTACTGTGTTTGGGTCGTGCGCTTTGTTCACTATCAATCGCGCGAGATCTATTGTTGTTGGTGTTTTTGGTGCACGAGAGCGAGAGCGAGAGCGAATGAGAGAGAGAGAGATTCTACGATAAATTTATTCAATTTTTTCCCATCCGTGCATTGTACATCGTGAGCTGAACACGGTGGAGTTGAGCTCACAAATGTGAGTCGAGATGTATTTATCATATGTGTCGGTGCAATAAACGAAAAAAAAAACATCATAAAGAAAAATAGAGATATTATAAATGTATTTCGTAAACGTATCGGATAGTTGTGATTTTGCACAGAGTCGATATCTGTCTTGTGTGTGTGTGCCTAAGCCAAATCATCATCAATCTTCTGCGATGATAATTTCATGGTTTTTTTTTCTCTTCTCTTTTACGAAATATTAGCAAACAGTTCAACCGAAGAAGACATAATCTTTTTGTTGGCCAAAGTGAATGTTAAGCAAGACAATCGAAGCAACATTTTTTTTTCAAGCATCAATTGGTGTGTTTTGCAAGCGACAAAGGAAAAAAAACCATCGACGAACCGCAACAAAATAAAACGTAAATAGAAGAAGAAGAAGAAAAATAAAACGAAAAACAATCAACTCGGAGAGTGAGAAACCCAGCACAAATCCATCAAACTTCACACATCATAATGAATGTAATTCTGCGGAGTATCTCATTTATGGTATGATTGTTTCTTATATCGTGTTTTCTTTGCATATATTCTGTTGTTTGGGTGTAAGGCTTAAGATGCAATTTAAGGCCGAATTCAAGTAGAGAATTGGTGTGAAAAATGTGTAATAATGTCGTTATCATAACGACCAGAGGTGATCATCAACAGCACTGCTAGCTTGTTCATGTATCACGCGTTGCACACGTATAGCTTCTTTAGAACTCTGCACTTTTTGTTGTCGTTCTTGCATTATATTTAACTTGTCTTTCTGTTCATGTCGTGTGTTTATTTGGCTTCATTTAGGTCTTATTAAGCATCGAAACGTTAGCATCATCGTCCCGGTTTTCGCATCAGAAATGTGGCCTATACGGAATGCCACCGTGCAACTATGTACCGTCAACGTCTGGCGTAACGCCGGTGTGTGCGTCACCCGGCAAAACTTATTGTGAATTTGTGCAAAATTATCCAGTGTAAGAGCGTTCAATTATGACATTTATTGGTGTGTGTGT
This sequence comes from Sitodiplosis mosellana, assembly GCF_009176505.1. Classification (NCBI taxonomy): domain Eukaryota; kingdom Metazoa; phylum Arthropoda; class Insecta; order Diptera; family Cecidomyiidae; genus Sitodiplosis; species Sitodiplosis mosellana. The sequence continues at coordinate 4,471,385 of NW_022601432.1, read as the reverse complement.
GTTTGTGTGGTGTTCACCAAAAACTCGTCACCTTATATTCTTCTTATTTCCTCTCTCTCTCTCTATCTCTCTCCTCTATTCTCTTATGTTGCTTTCCGAAATGTGTCCGTTCGTACTCTCAGAATTCAAACGAGGCAAACTAAAAAACATATAGTGTAAAACATCAAATTACCCACTGTTTTTTGCCATTGTAGGCAGTTTACCTCCACTGTATTAAAATTGTCGGCAAAATGTAATTTTACCTACATTGTTAATATAATGGAACACCGTTCCACCAAAAATGTAGGTAAAATGACATTTTGCCGACAATTTTAATACAGTGGAGGTAAACTGACATTTTGCTAACAATGGCAAAAAACAGTGGGTAATTTGATGTTTTACACTATATGTTTTTTAGTTTGCCTCCGTTGAATTCTGAGAGTATAATCTTTTATTTATTTCTCTTTTGTATGTGCCCGCGCGCGATATGCAGACACACGATTCGACTGTTGCTGGATAAATGGGGTATTGATAATGTGAATGATCTTATCGTCGATGAAACGGTCGATGATTTCGAGGCAACCCGACGATTTAATGATATACCGTTGTTTGACCAGAAGCCGCCAGATCCAAATCAAACACCAACATTTAACGATTTGCCAAATGCAGTGCCGACCGACGGATTTCATCACTTTGATGGAGGCTATAATTATCCAAATCCAAATAAAATGCATACGGCTGTACCACAGCCACAGCCACCTCCATCTCATCCATCGCCTTCTCTCCCTTCTCCAGCGTCAAAACCCGGTGGCTATTTACCAACCAACGGTTACACGGTCAATCATAATCCGAGCGCGGATCGATATTGGTCCGGATTTTCATACTCAATCAACCAAAGGTAAGGCATTTTGTTGTTGTTTTTTTGTTCTCCTCACAAATTTACACCCCGAATTTTTTCGGTTTCGCCGAGTTTTTTTTTTATTGTTGTTGTTGTGTTTCCATTAATTTTGTGGTTACTTTGTTGTTGGATTTTGCCGGCGGAATTTTATGCACGTCGCACGACCGATCATTCTAACCGTTTGCATGTCGCGCCTTCTTAAGCACATTCGAAAACATATATGAATACAAAAAGGAACTTAATGACTAGAATTTACAGCACTGTAATTAGGACCTAGAACACAACCAATTGTACACTTTTTATGTTGAACGAGAACAGAGAAGAGAAGAGAAAAAAAAACGTTCAGGTGCGACATATGCAAACAAAACGGAAACACGGCCAACAGCAGCAGTAGCAGAGAGAAGAAAGAAAAATTCATACACGATTACACGTAACATTGTGTGCGAAAATTAAAACGCTGCAATTACAATGAATGACTGGTTTCTTCTCTGCTTCTCATTCTTCCATTCTTTGTCTCAATTACAACGCAATGAACACATATACACATGCAACCCACTCTCTTGCACACACTCACCATGATATATAAATATATGACAAATTAACGTCACTTTAATTACTATTGACTAAAAATAAATGAAAATTGTGCTTTATGTTAATGAACAAACATTTGGTCGCTTCGTCACTGTTTTTTTTTCGCTTCGTTTCAAAGCAACACTTTAACGAAATTGAATGCGTCTTGATCACCTGGGCACAAATCAATTGGAACACATACACACACCAAACGACACTAAAACAAAAACACATGCTGTTATCGACATACACACACACACAAAGACCGACTCAGAACAATATATTGAGCGAACCATATCGGTTTCAGTCTCAGCCTTCATCACACCCTGGCTATTACCGTTCAAATTCCTATGTGACTGAATACCAACCGGCAAAATGGTTCAAAGGGTAAGACTGACATACACACTCAAACATACACAAATACACGACACAATCTCAATATTGGTATTCCCAATAGATAACAACATGATTCCTAAATTAATGCTGATTTACTTGATAAATTGACTCTGTATGTAGGAATATTTTCTTAGAACATATCCGATCGCGTCCATTTCTAGTTTATATTATAGTATTATGACCTTAATTGATGAAACTGAAATTTTCTGTATCAGTTAAATAATATCATCTATTAATTTTTAAACGAAAGGAGTAAAAATTCAATTTGCAAAATTTCTTCCCAACTCCAAAGATATGTCCGTGATGTTTCATTGCGTACACGATTTGCGCGTCAAATTCCAAGTAACTCATCGATCGAAGCAACATTGCCAACACCAGCAAATCATGCACAACGATCATCCTCCCATCAAAATGAATTGGCCGGATTGAACGATCGACAGACGAATTCGACCGACAGTCAACAGACGAACCGTCGACCAAAACGACAGAGTGCCGGAAGAGAACAACTGTGTCAAACCACCTATCAATATATAACGCCGCAGGCAGCTTTAAATAGTCAAGGTATTGGATAGATTTTTGATTTGAACACATTTGTATCCAAAACTGATACAAAAATGTATTTTTTTTTTCTGCTATTGTTGAAAACGTTTTTCAGGCAATTGGATGTATATTGTGAATCAGGTCGACACAACACGACAATTGGTGCGAACGGAAACGTGCGCGTAAGTTAAAAATGCATCACATCCTGACTATAAGCTTGAAGTTTATTTGGTTTTTTTTTTTCATAACCACTTTTTCTTTCGTTGTTGTTTTCAAAATCCAGATCGACTGTTTGTTCGAATATATGTCAACTACCGAATGGTTATTCATCTAGATGTGAACAAAAGTATGTGCAAAAGCGATTGATAGCGCTGAATGCCGATGGAACGAATTTATATACGGACACATTTTGGTTCCCTAGCTGTTGCCAGTGCACAATAGCTGGCTCCACATAGTCTCTCCACACCGTATATCATCAATTTTAATAGTTATTTTTTTTCTTCGTCTCTGTAGACTAGTTTAAGGACTAATTCATAATTCTTCATAACACACAAACATACACACACGAACAGACTTAGAATAAATACTTAATTTATGAACATCCATTCAAATCGATTTCACATTGTTAAAATTTAAGCTAAGCTAGTGTTTTTTCTTTGTAGATTTATAAAATTGGAATATCGCTCGGCGAACAGAAACAAAAAAAAAGCGCCCTGAATAAAGAATAGAAAAAACAAATGTGGTCGAATTTCTAAATTTAAGCTTTTCGAATTGATTCAATAGTTTCTTATTCTGTGTCTGATTGTGTCGATTATTTCATTTCCCCTTCGCTCTTTCTCCGACATGTCAGACCGAATGCACGAATCCATTAATTTTCAATTAATTTCTCACCATATACGCAGCTTTATTAAAAAAAATAGCGAAATGCGCATAAATTTTCTAGCCGCGTGATGACCACGATCCATGGAATGGTCTGTGTGTACATTTGAATGATATCGCCAATACAAAATTCGCTTCGGTCGCTCATTATGGTGCGATCCCCGTGTATGTGCATACGCACAGCAAAACACAATGATGACCAATTACTTAATATGTGCAGAATCGTAAAACAATTATCATCGTGTTGCAGAAATGTACGCCTTGTAGTTAATCTACTTGATTTGAATAACAAACAATGGAGAGAAAGAAACGAAAGACGAATAAGAAAAATGACGTGGCGAAGTGAATGTGCGAAAAGGCGTTTTTTTTCTTCGTTTGTTAAGGTGGATATACGACGATGGCCGAATCAAATGCGTATGGTGTGAATAGCGTTGGATGTACGCAGATTATTAGCTCACCGGCCGTATCATCGGTTGGGTGCGATTATTCAAAATCATTTTTTTTTTTCGTTGTAATTCACTTCGTCCATGTTAAGCAATGTTCACCTTTTTTTGGATCTTGTCGACATGTCGTCGAACATTCGTCCAACGAATGTAAATAACTGCAGTGAAAATTGCATTAAATACAATGGTAAAACCGAGTCTTTTTTTTCTTAGCCGCTCAAACTTGAAACATTGCGTCGGATGTGCTCGCGCGCGCGTTCGCCGGTGTGTATGATGCAAGTGTGATGCCTCTGAACTGGACACACATCCGATCGGAATTATATGTGTGTGCGTTGTATGCATAACACGTTGCCCCTGCGTTAATATGTAATTTAATTAATCGGCTTTAATTTAAATTGTGCATTCATATGTCTGAATAAATTTTTTTGCGCATTTATTATTCCTGAACACCGCTCGCTGTTGAAAGACAGCGCCCATTGCAAAGTGAAAGAAAAAAAAACCAACATTTCTTGGTGCATGGTTTTGGGTTTCGTTTATTTATTTAATTTTCTGCGCTCCATCATTCATCTGGAAAAACATAATCATTCCAATTTTCATTTGTTGTTCCAGCAACGTGCTACATGCGGCACATATGCACACACTCACACAATATTCGAATGAAAACACAAACATACATGGACAAAGTAAACCATGTTGACCACTTTCATCTCTCATCTTGTGTCATTTTATGCGACAAGAATAAGAACTTGGAAATCGTTTCGTTGTGCGTTATTGTTGTGTTTTGACAAAAATCTACCTTCGGTTTTGCGACTATTTGTTTCCAATCGAAATCGATGCAGTATCTATCCGATTCCGATGCAGTATCTGCCTGTGATCGAAACCAATGTGTGCTGCTAGCCTGCCGAAAAGGGCCTAGCCACCGTCACACAACACAATGTGCATTGCAGTTTTTGTTGTCTTATGTGCTCACATTTTATGAATCCAGTGCATTGTGTATGCATTGTGCATGTGCTTTAATTGTCAGATTTTGGCACGATGCGCAGATGCAATCGATTCGACAGGCAAAACTCAGCAACAAAAACAATTTCGATTCGATCTTCTTTCCCGTTACCGTACCAGTCTTTCTTCTTTTCATTGTATTTGGTTGCTGTTGCTTGTTATTGTTCGTATCATCTGTTTTGCCTTTCATTGCTCCAGGTATTTTGTTACTTGATTTTTGGACACATCATCAACGTAAATGATTAAGAATGATAATTTGATCTTGGAAAGAAATTTCCCTCTCGAAAAAAAAAATTAATCATTTCCATGCATTAAATAATGGATGAAGAAGGAGTATGGTCGTTTTATAATGAATGCGATTAAACTGTTGCAAGAAATAATTTGATGGGCATCGTAAACGCAATGCAAATTTGCATAGTATTCGCATCAAGCAGCTCATTGATTATCCTTTAATGTGTAGCATTAAGATGAATGAATGAGTTTTCATCGGTTCTCGTCGAGCGAGAGAATCAGCCGGCGATTAATTGGAAAAAAAAACGGGAACGGGAAGAAAAATACTCATCCAGATACATCACGATATAGCGCAAATAATGAGCGAAACGTTGATCAAATCAATTACATTTTTTTTCGTTGCCCTTATGCTACCGTGTGCTTACGCTCGCGCACAGGCGCTCCCGCAATGGGAAACAATCACTGGTGATGGTGGCTGCTTTCTTGATCGTCAAGTGCAAAACTTCGATCTTCTTGTTAATGAGACCATAAAACAGCTTTATTTTTTTTCCGTGTTTATCTTGATCGTTTTTAAATATGCGTAAAACCAAATGAACGAACGAAAAAAATGAATGAAAAACACATTACAGACAACATATAATAATTGCCAAACAAGGTGCTTGAATTTGTTGTTAATGTCTTCTGTTAACGATAGAAGTCATGATCGAAATGGCCAAAATATGCTGTGAAAAGCAAAGGAGAGCGAGAGAGAGGGAGGAAAAAACAAACACAGAGAACCAACTCAAAATAACACCGAAGCGCCTCAAAATTGAATGTGTTGACGGCAACTTCTGCCACTTTGTTTTTGTACTTGTCGTTTTTTTTTGTCTACGTCTTGCTCACGGTTTGTGTGTTTGTCTTCCGTGACTCTTTTGTGCAGTGTCGTATGCAATTGCGTTCGTGTTATAACAAAGTCAAGATTAAAAAGAAATTAAAACGAGCAAAAACGGCATTGTTGGTGCATAAAAATTGCAAATTTATTGCTTGAAAGAAGTGCGTGGTCGGCAACAACATCAGTAGAAGCAACAGCAGCAGTAGGGATGCAGATCGATCGATATGTACGAAAGATTAAAAACCAATGTTTATGTTAAAGCCGACCGCCGACTTTTATTGCGCAATTAATTGAAATTCAAAAAATATTGACAACGATCATGACACACTGATGTTTGTTTAAAAAAATATGTAATTTCCTCCGAAATGTTATGCGCAAGTACGTCTTATTTTTGCATCTAATGAGTTTGACCGAGCGTCGATTATCATTTAACATGAAAATTTCCTGATCTAAATGAGTCATCAGAGTTCTTTGTTGCTGCTGCTGTTGCTCGGCTTGGACATTCTATAGAATTACTTTCAGAAATAAAAATCTATATTAACGAAATAATGTATTACAAATAGTCGGATGCACAGGCACACTGACAATCAGCAACACTACAATTAACAAAAGAACGAAGACAGCGTTTCCCGAGACTGACCACGAATAAGATATTTACATGGCCAATAAATTCACTTCTCTCTTTGCTTCGTTGTATGGTTATTTTTTATTTGCATTGCGCTTGTTTTTAAATAGTTGTGCTAATTAAATAATTTTCGATAATTATAAGGCGGAATGAATTTTTGGCACGCGTTGAAGAAAAGAAGAAATTAAAGAAAAAAAAAAGCACCACCAGCCAAAGAAAAGAATGCGAAAAGAAATAAACAGTCAATTTTGGATATGTTGAACGGAGCGAGCGAGCGAACGCATTGTATTTTTCTTTTGAAAGATATTAATTCTTTACCGTGTGCACATAAATTAAATCCATTGCAAATAACACAAGAAATTTCACAGAAATGTGTGAAATCGCAATACATTTTGACATCTCGTGTGCTCGACGCCATGCGCGCGCGCTCGCTCACATTGAATTATTGTGATGCTTTTTTTTTAATGTCGAGCAATTCGTTGTAAAATCGTTGTGTTTGCGCGTTCGCGACTCCAATGTGAATGGAATTCAAAAGAGATTGTTATGTCATGTGAAATGTTTGTCGGCGAGTCAGAATCGAGAGCATATACGCTGAGTGTATTGAGTATGTTGCAGATATTGTTTCCATATTTCTTTTTTTTTTATTCACGTAATGCGCTTGCATAGATTTTTATGTGCTGGAATAAATATTCTAGCGTTGCAAAATGGGTGTATGTGTGGAATGTGCGTTGAGAGAGTTATTAGTGATTTGATGGTGCGAACAAGCGATGAAAATCGGCCGATCGCAGTGGTACATGATATATAAAAATGTTTTTTTTTTCAACATTCGAAGCTACTGGTCTCCACTCCGCCTAGGAGTTGATTGGCGCAAAAATGACGAAATTGCTGCGCTATTTCAAGCGCATTGGAGTCGTTTCAACTCTGCACATTGCACAAAAATACACTCGTAAAACACCGAATAGATCGATTCATCAGCAAATGCGTACACAAAACAGTACATTCAGGCCAGCACAGTCAGCAGCCACTTACACACAGATGCACTCAATGAAATATTAAAGTGAAACATCTGCTGTTTTTCAATAATAACAGAGAAAAAAATCCACACTCAGGCTTACAACAGCTATAGCACAAACAATGTAAACCGAACGAGACACCGAAAAAGTACACCATTCACATTCACACACACACACACACACACACACAAATACATCGATAGATCCTTTAAAAAAAATAAATAATGTTTTTGTCTATTTGATATTTTTCTCGCTGTGCTCTTAAATATCGATAAATCGTTGATTAAAAACCGATAGAACCAACCGATGCCATTTGCTCTTCGGCATCCATGTGAATTCTATGTTCATTGGATCGAACGTATTTCACAAAATATCACATCAACTGCACACATTAAATATTCATGCACGTCTGAATATACTTGCATCGATCAAACTACCATGCACCACGCACAACTATTGAGATCAACAACGACAACGACGAAGCAAATGCATGGCAATTTCTATTAACATCAACCATTATCAAATTGTATTCGAGCTCTCTCCCTCTCTCTCTCTCTTCGCTCTAAATCGATTGGCGCGCACACACACAAAAAACGGAAGTTTGATAATTCAATTTTATTGGAAGCAATATACAAAATACGTGACCAATTGTTTGATGCGACGAACATTTTTTTTCTTCCTCTCGACGAGCGTTGTTTAGTCTCGCTTTCCGTCTTTCTGCGACGATGCAATTAATCTTCTTAGGATCTGTCAATCGGTACAAAGGCTCATTTCGTTCGGCGTACGAGGCCAACATTGCGATTGACGCATATTAAACGGAATTCAAATGTGAGCGGCTGGTCCACAAATTCCACGCTAATTAACCGTAAATCAAATATATGTGTACGGTTTTCTCTCTCTCTCTCTCTCTCTCTCTCTCTCTCTCTCTCACACACACACACACACACACATACACAAAAACCGTTGTGCGGCAATCGTTAAAACAAGAGGAATATGAGAAATCCTGGCGAGAAACAGCGGTTTTTGAACGGTACATAAAAATATGCTCTATATATTAAAATGATTCGTTAAAAGTTCCAGCGTGTGCCCGCAACATTAGGATGAGAGCGAAAAAAAGAGAAACAGCAAGGAAAAAAAGGAGAACGGGAGAGAGTGAGCGAGCAAACGATAGAGAAATGTGTAGAAAAAAAAGGAGAGCCAATCATCCAAGAGAGTAAAATATGTGTGATGTCAATGACATGTGTTGAATCCATTTAAACATGCCAGTATGTTATCTGCATTCAAGAAATGCTTTGTGAATACTTGAGCTGTTTATGTTGAATGTGCGCGCTAGTCGAGAAGCAACAACCGCCAGATAAAGAAGAAAAAAAGCGACCGAATACACACAACAAGACTTTGTATATGCAATAAAAAAGGAAGAAAAAATCGACGCAAACCAATGTTGATGATGACGCTGAGCGAGCGAGCGAGTGAGCGATTGTGATCCAGAACGAAAAATTTGTTAATGTTGAAAATACGAACAACGTGAACACAAAGGAGACTTCAAAAATAAGCATCCAAAAATCGTGCCAGCTGTTATCCTTCTTCTAATTGTGAATGTTAGAGAATGTGCTAATGCCAACCAGCCAGCCAGCTACAGCAGCAGCAGCAGCAGCAGCAGCAGCAGCAGCACTACACTCACTCTCACATACTTACACAAAACGTACATATCGAACCGATCGCGTTTAGAGTCAAAGAAACTTATTCATGAAAAAAACACACACATTTCGTAAAATGATAAAATAGAAAATAGTGTTTTTTTCGGCGGCTTGTGTTTCGTTCAGGTTTTTGTCTGTCGACAAGAAAGAAATGAGGAGAGAAAAAACTAGTCAACAGTGTTCATGCGAGTGTGTGGCACAGAGCATGTGGCTTACTCGTTGGCGCTCAAAGTAAATCATCATTTCCTTGGTTGTTTTTTTTTTTCATCTCTCTCTTATTTGATTGCATTGTCTTCGATCGGTGTTTTTTCAATTTCTATCCGTGGACTGTATTTGATCGCTTGTGCTTAACGAATAGGCTAAAAAAAGAGAGAGAGAGAAACAAAATTATGTGTATTAAAAAAAGTGTTCAAAATGTAAGGACTTTGACTTGAAATTAGTATTTGTTTCGCTTTCATCCTGTGCATTGTGATCAATGTACATAAAAAAAGAAAGGAAAAAACCAACAATGACAAACAGCCAAAAGAAATAAGAAGCGAAATGCAACAGATATAGAGAGAAAGACAAACAAGAACAACAAACAATTGGTGTTCAGATGGTAGAAAACTGACTCAGGCAACGACCAATTCTTTTGTGTTCATTGACCTTGGGTTGCGTGCACGATTACATTTATCGGAATTCGTATGAAAATAACAGCGATTCACTATTTTATTTTGATCTGCGCTCGGGCAAAAATCCTGGATTGTTTGTGTTTTTTTCACAATTTTTTTTCTCTCCTTTCATTTTGGCAAAGGATAACCGAATAAAACAGAAAATCAAACAACACCATACAACACATACACACACGGTAACAATCAAAACGGTAAAATATTGCAGTTGTGTTACGTTATTCGTCTGCCTGGCTTGGTATGGCCTGGCCCGTGTTGTTGTTCTATAGCTTGAAGCTGTGCACTTCTTTGTTCATTAGATGCAATCAATTGAAGGATCATATATACTACGCAAGCACATGTCATTTATCATTTCTCAAAGAGATCTCAGAACAACTGAGAGAGAGAGAGAGAGAGAGAGAGAGAGAGAGAGAGAGAGAGAGAGAGAGATTGGAGTAAGGAAAAGAAAAAGCACACAACAATAATTATGAATCTTACATCTGCGAATGTCGTTCTTTTCACAACGCATTTTCATTTGCTTCAATGTTTCTAATTCTTCGCCATATCGATGTATGTGTGTGTTTCATTTTATTCTCATCTCTGTCATTTTTCATCGCTCCATCAAACATGTTTTTTTGGGAATTGAAAAAAAAAAAAAATCAATAATGTCTTTTCATTAAAAAAAAACTGAACTTGAATAATTTATCAAAACAATTTTTCGGATTGATTCGACACGAAACGGAAAAAAAATTTGGCTCAAAAAATTCATTATTCAAATTTTTCGTTGAAAGGTGTATCGAATTTAAATGTTGTGAGAATTGAATGACGAACCCAAATTAACTTTTTTTCCACCAGAATCAAACATGTTTCTCTCGTTGGTGTTTTATTTCTTTTTTCTACAGTGAAATGTGTGAAAGGGATACTGAAGGATGTTTTTGTTTTGAGCATTTTTGTCAGAGTTACACATACAACCAATAAATGTGTTGAGGCAATCGAAGGGATAATTATTTCCAAAGAAATGCGCTTTCGACTTTGCAACTCTTTCTCACCCGTTCTCTCACTCACACTCGCTCTCTCTCTCTCTCTCTCTCTCTCTCTCTCTCTCGCCAGAACGAGGGTAAAGTAAGGAAATATGCTGACTTTCAACAAGCATATCGAATATCCAATTCTCTTCATTTTTTCGCTCTCTCTCCGCCTCATATCACTCACATTAGATAAAATAAATGATGCACGTTTGTCTCGATTTTTTTTCTTCTCTGTTTGAGTAGTTGTGCTGCTGCTGCAAAAAAAATCCACCTTCAGCATTGATGCCTCGCTGCTGCTGGGATTTGATTAAATGGAATGCCGGCGTGCACCAGGCAAATGAATCGAATGGCAATCGAATAAAAGAAACAAGATGAATTAAAGTGGCTTACATTTGGATGAAAGAGTGTGAGGGGCGAGCGAATGAACGCAGAAAAGATTTGCATTTTCATCATCTCAGCTTTGTGTATGTTATGTATTTTTGCACACGAAATGAATATAATCTGACAAACGAGAACTAGATATACGTACGTATATCCATGTTGAGGTGCATGGTTGAAACAAACAAAAAGGCAGGACTTGGAGTGCAATGCAAAAGGAGTATATACCAAAAGAAACGCCGCTTCTATAGGAGGACAATAGAATAAAACGTGCGAGTGTGCATATGCAAAGGAAGACATGGTGGTAAGGATGAACGCTGAAAAATGAAAAATCACGTAGCATAAACAACGAACATCAGGTCACTGCACTTTCTATTTTTTTTTCCTTCTTCTTCTTCGGGGTGTGTGTGTGTGCGTTGTGTTTTTTCCTTTGTATGTGTGCAGTGGTATAAAAGCAACTCGTTTGATTTTCTTTTACTCTGCAACGATTTGCTTGTATCTCTCTTGGTTGTTCTTCAGTTTGTTCCATATACTCGTCGAATCGTCAGTTGTACAGCGTTGAATACTCATTGCATTCAATATTTTTATTTACCTATTCCGTTCTTTTTGTTGCTGTTGTTGTTCAACGCACTTTTATCTGCCCTGTTCGAAATCTCTGGCATCCAATTTGTGTGGCTGTGTGTGTGTGTGTGTGCTGGCGCATCAACATAACACCCCGAAGATGATGATGTTGATGGCGAATCATATGCAGAAACACGTTCTGCTACGCACAATTTTCATTATAATGGTTGTGTTTGTGTGTGCGTGCTGTATTCTTTTTATTCCTCTGTCTCTCATCTGGCATGGCATTAAGATAAAATGCATCATGAAGGAGCGCACCACTCATCACGCGCTCTGGGTGTGCAGTGAGTTAAAAAGGCAACTGGATTTAATAAGAGAACGCGATCAAACGGAATAGGTGAAACGAGAGAAGAAAAAAAACGGCAAACAACTTTAATGAACATGGCAGAGAGAATGATTCTTGAGCTAACAATTTATGCAGGAAAAAGCAAAAAAAAAACATCAACAACAACAGCACCACTCTGGATTGTATTTTCATGGCGCTAAGTAGATGAATGCGCCTACGACCATTCGCAATCGGCGAAGGCAATGAGATATATATATATATTCAAAGCGAACAGATCAATTATGAAGGAAAGAAACTTTTGATTGCACAAAGCTACTAGTTCAAACCACAAAGATATCCCATTCTCGATGAGCATGCACTCCCCCATCGTAACCAATGTAGCATTTACTTGCAAAACTTTATTTAAAACTATTGCAGAATTTTGCGATCGCATAATAATGAGTGGATTGAGACCTGTTACAAAGACAGAGAATCCCCATACACGCACGCATGCACAAATCCCTTCTGGATGCAGGTCAACGCATTTTCCATTGCAATCCAGGGCACACACTTGATTTTATTATTAGCTCAACCTATAAATAAGTTTATTTTTGTGCAAAAATTTCTATTGCTGATTAATAAAACGGTTTGGATGTAACGGTAAGCGAGTGAACGCTCGCGCTAGTACACAAACACACACACACACATACACACACACATGTTCCACATAAAATCCGGTCAATGTGTTATTATTGTTTCTGCACTGGGGAGTCGCATAATCGTAGTTCCGTGACATAAACGTATGTGCACCGTGCACCGCACTTATTACAACATTCGGGTTCGGTACACTTGAGCATGCAATTTGAAATGGGTTTGTTGCTGATTCTCCCGCTCTCGTTCACTTACTCTCATTCTTTCGCACTCTCCCCCCTTCCTCTCGCGCTCTCGGAGTTGTGCAAGTTGGCACTTTTTGCTTCACTGCATCTTCTTGCCACGTACACACGCAACGGCACACAATGCGCGCTCTACTCCTGGATAAAAATGTTTCTAATATTCCGATGCTTCTATGGGCTTAAGCTGCACGCATTCTCCCGATTTTGCGAAAAACCCTTTTTTTAGTATTCCGTGCTCGTTTTTTTCTCTCTGTTCACCGCACACTGATGAAAGAAACATAACTAAAAGAGAGAGAGAGAGAGAGAGAGAGAGAGAGAGAGAGAGAGAGAGAGA
>NW_022601432.1:4425704-4458071 GCF_009176505.1 Sitodiplosis mosellana | reverse complement strand
AGAGAGAGAGAGAGAGAGAGAGAGAGAGAGAGAGAGAGAGAGAGAGAGAGAGAAACGAAAACCGTTCACTCCACTGCCTTTTTTGCACTTTTCCGTTGTGCTTGCAGCATATGCACTTTTGTATTATACACTCGACTGACCCATTTCAGAATCGTTTCATGTTCTCGATTTCATTTTTTTTTCACTTTTATGCCACGCATTCTACCCACAAGGTAACGACAGGAGCAAAGTGTATAATCTGAAAAGAAAAATCGACTGCCGACGCATCATACCGTCAAATATGGATTGCGCGACAGTTCAGTTGCAGTGTTTTGTTTTTTCTTTCTACTCCGTTGAAATTCTGCTGTTTTTTTTCTTTGCTGTTAACAAATTTGTTTTGCTGCAATTTTTTTTCCATTCAATTGAAAAAAAAATTTCGTTCTAATTTAACTTCTTGATGTCATGAACATGTATATTAGAAGTAGTTTATTTACTCTTTATAATTGGATTTACTGTGCGTTTGACTCTGGTGCACTGACAAAAACTTTTAATCGATGCACACAGAGACAAATCACAGAGACAGAAGATATCCATTATAGTTTTGCGCAACTAAACGATGGATATTAAACGATAAGCAGCGGAAATGATGAGAGCTTAACTAACAGCTCAGAAGGAGAGAGAGAGAGAGAGAGACCTCATCTATATATCCAGAGTGATGAGTTAATAACGATTTTCACAATTTGCGACATCGTATCCGAATGGGAGACAAAAACCCATTGGCTTGAGCAAAACTCGGAACATGGAATCGGCTAGAATATTTATCATATAATATTTAAACATTTGGAAATTGAATAATAAATACGGATTCATCACAATCACACAGCGCAATGCCAATGATAACTCTTTCACGTACTGCATGTGTGTGCGTGCGTGAAGGAGTGAGTGATTGTATGTCAAGAGAGAGAGAGAGAGAGAGAGAGAGAGAGAGAGAGAGAGAGAAGAGTATGACATCACAAACAACTATTGCACACGTGCATGGACACAAACGCGCTCGATTGAGCCCGATGGAAGCGATGAATATCCGGAAATTCAATTACGAAATACGTGAATTTTATCATGAATTGTAATTGGTCATATCACAAGTGCAGATTAGCTTCTCTCTCTCTCTCTTCCCCTCTCACTCACTCTCTCTCTCTCCTTCTCTCTTCTGCTATTTAAGCCGGCCACCACATACACCATCCGCATCTCTGACGTTACAGAATTGTTCACAGTGTGCGCGTATGTATTAAACACTGGGTAATAAGGAACAAAAGGCCGAACTTTTCAAATTGCTCGCTTAATTTGTTGTTTGTAATTGAATTTTAGGTTTGTGAACAATACGAAACGTTTTTTTTTTCTCCATTTGACTTGCCGCTACTTCAGCTGTGCAACAGCACCTGGATATGTGTATGTGTATGTGTGTGCATATCGCTTGAGATAGGTAGTTCAAAGTTGCATTAAATTGCATTTGTTGCGAGAGTCACTTTACAGGCATCAAATTTGCAACAAGTCATAATCATATCATGGAATTGTGATTGATGAAGTTTCCATTTGATATTTTCTTCGGCATCGAATTCAATTTCATGAAGAAGATTGAGCACTAATTAAAACTTATCACATTTGATTATAAACTAACAAATGAAAATGGCACATCCGATTAACGCGTGCACTGTTCTATCTCTTTCTCTCTTTCTATCTCTCGGTGTGTGTGTGTGTGTGTGTGTGTATTTGAAGGTGAAACCGCTTCAAATCAACATCACTTCAATTCACTATTTTAATATGTGCTTGATCTTCCTCTCCCACTCTCTCAAAGAGACAATGTACTCTCTGTTCCTCTCAACCCATCTATAATATTAATAAATATGGAAATGAAACACATCCGAATCAAGCAGAAATGCGATTGAAACTAGAAGATTCCATTTGGATATGTTTCCGAATTCTGGAAATGTTGTCAACACATCATCATCATCACCGGTGTGCCTCGGATTGATTCTTGTTGTGTTTACCGTTGCAGTGTCGTATCATGACACCATCGACTGCAATTGTTCCATAGTGCTATGTCTATACACGATAGCTGTTGCTCATTTCGTATGTATGTATTTTTTTGCATTGCTCAATCCTCCGAGTTCATTCTCAAGTGGTTTCTTTGTGTGTCGAATTCGGGCGCACTATATGGGCTTTGGAAAAGTGTGCATGGCTAGACCTACCACCGATATATATATATATATATATTCATATATATCACATCAAAATGCATTTGCAACAAAAGCCATTATGCAAGAATACAAACAACGAAATGTGTTTCGTTTTTTTCTCTCTCATTTTCATTGTGTTGCTTTATTCGACTCGTTGTGGCTCTCGGTTTTTCGATATTAAAATCTATAAAACTAAAGGTATTATGTTTTTGTGTATGTGCACGGGGTTTCCATAGCTTCAATATTATTCGATGCGTGTGTATTGAAGCCCATCATATGCATGTATGAGTGTATGCTTGTGTGTTTGTTTCGTTTTTCAACGCAAATGGAATCGCACATGCAAAACCAATGAAGAGAGTGACAGAGAAACAAAAAAAAAAAACAAGATAGAAAAATCAACGGCAGCGAACTTTATTTGACAAACATTCGCCGCTGTGAATGCGTATTAAATGGGGAAAATTGGCAACACCGCTCTACTAAAGAGAAAAAAACACAACACACATACATACGTAGAGCAAAAAAAACGAACGAAATGAAAATAAACGTAAATATTAGTTAAAAATTCACAAGCAGCATATCACCATTGAAAATGAGGCAGAGAGTTTCAAACGGCCGCTACAATCAAATAGATCGAATTGGTAACAACGAACGAATGAACGAATAAAACAACAAAAATTGAATTGAAAATATATATACGCGTTTTGTTTTTTTTTCTTTTTTTGGAATTCACTAGTTCTTTCTACTATTTGCCACATATACATTTTTCATTGATTGTCGTGTCATGTCGGGTATCAGGAATAGGAAATACTGTCAAATATATGAAAGGAACAGAAAAAACAACAGCAGAAGCAGCAGCAGCAAAATGAATTGAAATGCCCGAATTGGAGCAAAACGATAGATACAGTGAGAGAGAGAGAGAGAGAGAGATCAAAACAAAAAAGATAGACAGAATCAACGATGGCACCGAAAGAAGAGAGAATAAATGCCGTGATTGCGAATTGAATGTCTGTCTGCTTGTCTATTAGCGCGTGCTGCAGCACTGTTATTACAAAATGCGTTTTACACACATTAATAAAACATGATTTTTCCAAATCACATCGAAACGTCCGACAACCGTCGAATCGGATAGAAAATGGCGAGCGAATGAGATGGTGACATTGAGTTGGAGAGAGAGAGAGAGAGAGAGAGAGAGAGAGAGAGAGAGAGAGAGAGAGAGAGAGAGAAAGGAAGAAAGGAACCAACAGGAAAAAAGCCAACATCCATAACGCATACTTTGTTCTGAGAAGAGACGGAATCACAAATAAAAAAATAAAATAAAAAAAAACGAACCGACACATCGAATATCCACATAAATAAGCAATCATTTCGGCTTGCGTCTCTTTTTCCTGCCCCATTTTTTTCTCTTTCAATTTGTTGATTTAGTTATATTTCCAATTTACAAAATAAATAAATATTTGAAGAGAGGAAAACAAGCGCAACGGATCTAGAATGAAATGGCGTTCGTTTCGCTTCACTTTTTTCTCTCTACTTCTCGATACGTATTCAGAGTCTAATGCCAAGGAAAAAAACGACCAAATCTGGACATTTTTGCCCGAAAACTGAACGGTTTTATGAACATTTTTTTTTTCGATTTTGTTATGTTGAAACTATTCAAGCGAATGTTTTTCATTTTGAAAACATTTCCAATATGATCGGGAAAGAGCTGTTGTTCTCTTCTGGTTTTGCAAATGCAGTGTACCGTTTCGTTTTGTGATTACTGAAGCACAGCTTTGTGTCCAGCATATCTTTTGGACATTCAACAAATGCAGAAAGAGAGAGAATGAATGCGAGAAAGCGAATTTTTCAATGGTATTGAAAATACTGTTCGCTGTCTTGTTGACTGGACATGATTTACGGGAATGAACTGTAACTGCACCAAATTTAAACGTATAATGACTTAATTAGAGAATTCGCATGATATTGAAACCGATTTCCCATATAAGTAAAGTGTAAACAAGCACCGACGGCATTTTGATTCCTTTAGGGTTGTGCAGTTTTGGATCCCCCTTCCGAAAAGGGTGATTCCATACCGGCGAACACACACACACACACACGGACCTCATCTCAACGGTAGTCTGTTTGAAATGGTCATATCGTCGCGTTATGATTTCGGCGTCAATAGCAATCGCTCATCTGATTCGGTGTCGAAGCAGAAAATGTTTCGGCAAACGAAAAATTCTTGTGCAAAATGCACGGAATGGTCAGTGTCAGTTGGGCGCAGCCAACTGTCGTTAAGTGTAAATGAAACAATAGAAAAAAAAATAATGTGTATAGAAACTTGCAACTACTTCGTTTGGGCTGTTTAATTTCAAATAATAGTTAGCAGTTTTTGGTTTGTTTGCCCGGAAAAGAGAGCTGCAGAGCTGAAGGAAGAATGAAAGAGAAAAAAAGAAACGAATTTAAACTCAAAATGAATGTGATCCGAAGCGAATGTACATAAAATAATAATGTATAGCGTTTATGTTGATTGGTTCCTTTGAAGCAGCTGCCACTTTTTCAAAATATGCGATCTATTTGAGTTGAACTTCATCTACAACCAATACGCACACACATACACGTGCACACATACATGCATGCAAAAGGATCTCTTTGCTTGCATTGACTCAAACGAACGCGAATCGAAAAAAAAACAACAACATACATTGAACTCGGGTCGGAACTATTCCTGCACATTTGGTCTATGTGTATATGTACGGCTTTTTTTTTAATTGCGCCTTGCACTATTATTGTAATGGTATACATAAGTGGATTCATTACTTGCGAGTGTGTTGGTTCTCGATTTTTTTTCCCCGATATATATGTCCTGCGAGTGAAGCATCACAAACAATATCGGATATAAAAATAAAAGCAAGGCAGAAAAAAAATTGCACGTGTATTTGTGTACGTGTATGTGCGTGTATGTGCGTGTATGTGTGTATGCACAATTTTTATATCCTAATTATTTTTTAGATTCATGCTTTGAGCTCCGAATCAAATGTTCACTCAAAGTGGGAAATAAAGCGGCTGCTGCAATTCAACGGGAACATATCCGGAAAATGCAAAGAAATCCTGAAGAAGTTGTGAGTCGAAAAACACAACAACGACGACGAACGACGATGATGACGACAATGAACGCAAATGTAAACAAAAATCAACGCGCATTTTCCATGATTTTTCCCGAAAACGAAAAAAGAAAACAACAACAACGCACACCAATTCGAAATGAGCGAGAGGATAATAAACGCTGAAACCAATACACAAACAGCTCGAATGGTTTTTTTTATTTGAACGTGTCGTCGCGCTGCCGCTAATCATCAACACCGTTTCATACAAGCGCATCGTATGTGCGTGTATATCCGAGTGCAGTTCCTTTTTTTCCATTTCTTTCCATTTTTACGAATTGTACACAATTTTATACACACATACACACACGGCCACGGCGAAGCAATCGGCAAAGGATCGTATGCATCCATGCTCTCTCTCTCTCTCTCTCTCTCTCTCTCTGTCGCATGCACACATACACTTACCGAACTAGAAAGAGAACCATGGAGAGAATATGCCGCACACACACGCGCGCGTGAACGAGGAAAAATGTTAGGTTGTTGCTGTGACTGCTGTTTATTACGTATATATCGCCCGAGTGTTCTGTGGCGGCAACCAAACAACACACGACTCATCGTATATCCTCTATAGCCAAACGCTGTGAATGTGTATATATAACAACAGAGAGCCAGTTGTTTGTGTCTCGACAACTCTCTGTGTCGAACGAATGAACCAACGAACGAATGAAAGAGGAGAAGAAAAAAAAAATCATAAACGCTGTATAGTATACGAGGCAGTCAGTTGTTGTGCGTCTTTGTAGAAAGTAACACGCGTTTCATACAAGCGCATGGAAAGCACCGTCAACATATAGTATAACACATTTTTCGTTTTGTTTTTCTTTTTTATTTTGGATATCCAAAATACCGACGAGAGAGAAAACAAAAAAATATAAGCGAACGGAGTGCGAGATAGCAACGACAACACAATTTTTGGATGTGCGTTTTATTTAGTGGATTATTAGTTTTTCCTTCGATTAATCACCCTCAACCGAATTTTTCGCTAATTGATTCGCTTTATTTCGAATAAGTTTGCCATCGGAAAATTAGTTCGGCTTTAGTTTTTCACTCATCGAAATCGGAACAGAACACAAAAAGCATTTCCATTCAGTTTGCGTAAAATTTGTGTGATTTGAAAATAGAACAAAACCAAATAAGAAAAACACAACACAATCATCAAGCAACAAAAACCAAATTGCGCCCGTCAGTTGCAGTTCAGTTTTACGTGTTCGACGACCAATTATTAGTTTGTAATCATTCATAATTTATTCTAATTTATTTGAACCAAATCAATAATATTTATTCGCTAAAATTCACACACAAAAATAAACCACAATCACACACACACACACACACACACACATAAAACCGAAGGAAAAACAATTTCACCGAACGCTAAAATCAATCGAACAGAGAAATAATTGAATGATAATTACAGCAATTTTCAACTGAAAATTTCAATGATTTAATTGCTGGCAAACGTAGCCAAACAAAGGAAAACAATGAAAATGAACTAGTGATAGTGTGTCATATTTTGAAAAAAAAAGAGAGAAAAGTGTGTACGTGAAAAATCAAAACACAAAACAAAGAGAGAATTGATGAAAATAAAAGCAAACGTGTTAAAATTGGGCCCATGAATGATTTAGTTGTGAAAAACGAATAAATAAAAACGGACTGGAAATTTACACATTTTAAACGCGACCACGGCACCACCATTTGTTTGCGTCGCGATCAGGGAAAAATGCGTTTGTTCGGATCAACGTGACCATTTCTAGAGAATGTAAGCGACAATTGACAAAGAGTGAGACTGCCAAAGGTAAATTACAACAAATCCAACCATATTATTTATGAACGATCCTTCGATGTTTTTGTTTTGTTTTTTTTTTTGTGTGTCAGTGGCTTCATTCAAATTCGAATAAATCGATTGCATTTCGATCAACGATGATTGATATCTGTATATGTATTTCGAAAGATGTGATCGATTCTAGTGAACATATTAACAGTATTCATATTACCGATTCATCGAAATCAACTACTACATAAGATATTATTTGGATGTGTATATTCGATTTGCTCTCTCTCTCTCTCTCTCTCTCTCTCTCTCTCTCTCTTCTATCCTATCCTATCTGCCAGTTTTTTTTCTTCTTGGACTCATTCAATTGTTTGTTGATGCGCGTTTCCAATGATCGCAACGATTTTGATTCCCTCCAGTTCATTTCGTTCAAATGCCATATATACGCTCGTTGTCGGTACCAAATAGAGAACTCTTTTTGTTCGATGAGAACTTCGGAAAATCAGTCAATGTCTCCTGTTTAAGTGTAACATGATGGCAGGCGAAGGAACAAAACAACAACGGAACAAACGGAACGAGAATGAACGAAACGAAAAAAAATAAAACGTTTCGTGAATCCGAAAATGTTATGAAAACAAGCAACGATGACGTTGGAATAGCGAGCAAATGCTCTTCGCCCAACAATGGAACAAAATCAAGACACAAACATGCAACAAAACAAAAGCCAGATCTCGTATAAAATTCAAGAGTCGTCTCAATGTCTTTTCCACTTCATTTCACTTTTGTGTTGCATTTGCGAAAAATGCGTGCGCTCACAAAAAGCTGAACAAACCAACGGAACAAACGAGCGAATGAGTATGTTGCTGCCACTGCTGCTGCTGCTGCTGCATGCTGTTCCAACGGACATTGAATGAAAATGAATCGCACGCGCGTTCGCTTGCTCGCTTCAAATGCGAGAAAGATAGAGAAAGAGCTGGACCCAAAACGAGAAACACAACAGTCATCGAAAATCGTCAAAAAAAAATAAAAACACACATACACCGTTTCAAACCGAGCGAACGAGCGAGCGAGTGAACGAAGAGCCGGAACAAAAGTTGAAAATGACAAACGTATAAAGAAGCAAGCAGCCATCTAAATCGCATACGATTCCGATTTTCTTCTGCTTCTGCTGTTGCTTCTTCGGTCGCTTTTCTCTGCTTTTCCTACAAGAGAAAACGGCGAAAATACACACAGTTTGTGTGATGTGTGTATATGACAGAGCAGAAGAAAAAAAAAAGAAAAAAAACTGCTGTTGGAAATTGTACGTAATCCGTATTAGATAAAAATCCTGAATAAAATTTTATACTTTACGGTGTGTTTGTTTGCTGTGTGCAGCACAAAAATGGAAAAAGTCAGCAAAACATTCCATGGCGAACTTACAATCACGAAAAAGAGATAGCAAGCACACAATGAAATGCAAACAAAACCGAATAGCAGCGAATGAAGTACAACAACAGCAGCGGCGGCATTCGCAGCAGCAGCTAAAAGCTGACAAAAAAATTGTATAAGCGAGAGAGAAAAAAAATGTTTGAAGGAAGAAAAAAAAAATCGCAAAAAGTTTTGTCTGTGTAGTATTTCGTTTCCTTCTTTTCATTTTGTGTGTCGTATTTTGCTTTCACTTCGAGAAAACTTTTGCGTTCGCTTTGTTTTTCAACTTTTTTCCATCCTCTCTCGCTTCATTCATTCGCTTTCGCAGTCAATCGTTTTGTTGATTTTGTGCTCTCTTCATGGCATTTTCTTTCACTTTGTGCGAGTATATTTGGCGCTTTGTTATACTTTTTCCTCTGCTACTTCTTCTGTGCAGCTCGTTTCGTCTTTCTGTGTTTATCATTTTTTTCTTGCTCCACCATTCCGATTGTGTCGATCGATGTTTTTGTTAAACGCAATTTCTATGGAGGGTATCACAATCTAGGAGTGTATTAGTGTGTGTGTGTGTGTGTGTTAAATCGTTGTTTGGCTCTGAGTTTCAGTGCGTTCACAGAAGAAAAAATGTGTACATGCACTTAGAGTCCTAGACAAGCGAGCGAGCAAGAAAGAGCGAGCATAATATCGTGAATTAATACGCTTGATTATTGAATGAATTCTGAACGAAAAACTCATACATTCCAGAAAGATCCTGGCTTCACAGCTTTTTTTTCATCCTTCACTTTTCCGAGATACGATGAATGAAAAAAAAAAATTGAGCTAGAATACGACACACAAAAAACAACACACTTATCATACACACATATACCGAGCACGCCAGAAAACGACAGAATGAAATAAAAACGAAAACCGTATTAAAAATGTGTTTATACACGTTTTTGGGCTATGATGCCGAGTGTGCGGTTGTTTGTCGCTCTCATGTTGCACAGCTGTCGGTCGCTCTATGCGATTTCAAGCCCGTGTGTGTATGCGTTTTTACACGTTTTTATAACGTTTTATATTTCTTTCACTCTGTCTCTCTCTCTCTCGGTCTTGTTTTCATTATACATGCGACTCGGTTCATAGTTCCTTTTCCCTTTTTGTTGGGTTGCTTTTTTTTGTATCCCTGTGTATGCCTTGGCTTTATAAAATTTTTACACTATTTGCGGTTTAAGAGTCCGCATTCAGAGTGTGCTGTGTCCAAATTCAGTTGCTTAATGCGGTCTTTCATTTGGATTACTGGTGCTTGGGTTCAGAGTACTAGCAGCGACTGGAAAAAAAAACCGCTCTAAAATATTGAAATCGACTCGACTCGTCGCGAACGGAATGCTTCAATGGCATTTTTCATGGTGTTTATTATTATTTTCTCAACCGTACGAGAAAAACCCGACAAACTGAAAAATAAATTGCTGAAAACTCAGACCGATTTAGAGCGAGAAAAAAAGAATTAATTAAAAATGCTATCAATAACTGATTACCGTTAGTTCATGTACCGCTACAGACTAAGAGTTTCAGCCCGGACAAAAAATTGCGTCCCCAAAGCACTTGAGCAATATCTCGTCTTCGATCGTTCGCCATCGACACACAAAAGACGACGAATCTTCACGAGATGCTTTTTTTCTCCGATTCATTGCCAATAAGAGTTGTGCTCACTTTTCGTCGGATGGAATCAATGTCTTGAAATTATGATGTAATAATCAGTTTATTGGACATTTGATTCGTTCTCTTATTCGTGGCCCTGGCCATTCCATTCGATACGAGGGTGTGCAAGTCAAATGCGTCTTCATTTCATGTGAAATTTTCAACGAAATCGCTTGTGATTTTTTTTTTCTCTATCTCTCTTCATTTTACATTTGATTCGTTCGAATCAGAGAAGAGAAAAGTAGGAAAATAAAATGCGGCATATCGATTTGTGATGAGTTTCAACGGTAGCCGAATCCATAATTTCATTTTGGCTTCAATAATTGCACAAACTTACGTTGATGTGGTTTTTTTTGCGCTTCGTTTTCTTTATCGCCTCGCTCACTCTCCTGTGATTGTGCTCAAACAAGCACTTTTTTTGCTCATGTCTTGAAAAACATTTTCTTTTGCTGACGTCGGCAAAAATAAAAAAATTAGTTTTTCTGTTGTGCACGCACTCCCTGTGATGCGCGCGATGGTCGAAATGGAATGAAATATTTAAAGAGAAATAAAACTGAAATCGAATTTATCATGAGTCGCGCACACACACACACACACACACACACACACACCGCAACGCCAACGAGCCGAATAAAAAAATGAGCAAGATATTAGATCAAATGCTCGAGATAGATGGAGAAAAGAAGTGAAGAAAAAACAAGTCTTCCGGTTCAGGCTTCTTTTTTTTGCTCTCCTCTCTCGAACCACTGATTCGAAATAGGCGATAAAAATGGGAAACATTCTTCTTTCTCCACTTCGGGATTGTTTTTTTTCGCGCGCGCTTTTTCATTGCTTCTCTGTTGTTGTTGTTGTTTTTTCAATTCTCTGTCCTATTCCACATCGTCAGTCGGTCGTTCGGTCGGTGGTGATTCGTTTGCGTTGCATATTCAAATTTCCAATTTTAATATTTTCTCGTTTTTTTTCCCGCTCTTCTCGTCGCTTTTCACATTTTTAATTATTCGCATTAATTATGAGTTCGTTGTTGTTGCTGTTGCTGTGTTATCCTTTTGAAGATGCTAACGAATGATGATGGTAGTGGTGTGTTGCGGGCTACTATCCAAATGAATGAAAAAATGTGTTCGCATCCGCATTTGGTGTTTGTATTGTGTGCGCTTTTGTTCATGTAGAAAAGCTGTTAAGTTGAGCACAACAGAGAGCGAGCGCGAAACCAACGGTTCTCAAAGAGCAATAAAAAAAATAATACACACACACACAACGAGCACACGGAGAATTATGAAAATGAAAGAAAAACGAATTAAATGAGAAAAAATATATCACAATCGAGTTCAACGCTTTGCCAAACCAAAATGCTTACCATTTTTATTTTACGTGTCAATGATATTCTTTTGCATGTTAATTCCCTTTTTCACTTTCTGCACCGTTACATTGGCTCTACAATATTTCTATTCCGCTGTATGTGTCTCTCTTTCACTCCCAGTGCTTTGCATCCTCATTTACTCCGATTCTGAAGCAGCATTTGTCCTGTGCTCGCGCGCTTGATTCTTCGTTTCATTCGTGTTTCTTTATTTCACGATGTTATTTTGGCTCTATTATTGTATACACTAATTAAACCTTCGATTTTTTTTTCTTCTGCAACGTGCCGAAGAGTGTGAGTGAGAGAGAGTGCGAGAAAAAAGAGCCGAGAGTAACTACTCTATCGGCGAATGACTCATAATAGAATGTTCACCATTTTTGGTACTTTGTGTGTATCAAATGATAGCATCTTGTTATTTAGTTGAGGGCTTTTGGCAGCGCGCACGAGCCCCCTAACTTGCCATGTACAGACCGCCACATGGCAAACGCAGACTTGCCAGCCGTGCATGAGAGCGACGATTGCGAATAACAACAACAGCAGAAAAAAAAAATTCGACGAAAGACGAGCGAAAAAAAAATATAACACCCAAACAAATACGCAGAAATTGTACGAACCAAATAAAAGAGCGAAAGAAAAAATAATAATAATGATAATCAGTGCAGAACGTACACGTTCGAAAAACCAAGCCGAGCTGCTTGGTCTCTCTCTCTCTCTCTCTCTCTCTCTTTCTTGTTCGACTGAAAAACGATGTGCCATGTAAACGACACTGGTCGAACGCTGATGCGAAGTCAAGTCACCAGCAATAACGAAGAAAAAAAACTCCACTCTAATGAACGAATTTCCACCAAAAAGAGAAAAAAAATTAAATAGAAAATAAATAAAAATTCTACTCCAGCATCAGCAGCAACAGTGACAACATATACAGAGTGAATGGTAGAAAAAAAATTAAATGAAAATGGAAAATTCGTTACGAACAAAATGAAAACGAGAAGGAAAGAAGATGAAAAAAAAAACACAACATCAACCGAAAACTAAAAACACCTCTGTGTTCCTGCGTATTTCGATCCAGCATCAATATAATAAATGTAATATTATTTTATTATACACGCAACAACAACAACAAAAAAAACAAATATACACACACTAAAGCCAATGGCAGCAGCGAGATGTATCGTCTATTCGCTTAGATCACAAATCAAAAATCAGCTTCCTATTCATTTGTGTCATTTTGTTGCGAGCTTTTTCTTCGTCGCTCTCTCGCTGCTTCTCTCGAGTCCAAAAAGGAACTTTGCAATCAACATTAAATGACAATACATATACAAAAGAACACATATACAAAAGCATTTTTATCAAAATGAAAAGAACAAAAGAAGAAAAAAAACCGAACGAAGGAAGGAAGGAAAAAAAGAGAAAAACGACATGACACTCAACCAAATAAAATATATTGGACATTTGCCATTTTCTTTAGAAATTTTTCGTGTGTCGTCGTCGTCGTCGTGGTCTTCTTCTTTAAAGCGAAACCAAAAGCGAGTCATCTCATTGGCAGCGACATAGTGACAGCTTAAAAGGATAAGCAAAATGAAACAAAAAATAATGAGCGCGCGCGCTAAATTGAGAAAGCGAGCTTAAACTGATGTGCGTAATTCTAATTTCACGAAATAAATAGAACAAAGGCCGAGGATTTATTATTTGACACATTCCGTTTTTCAAATGGCCATGCCATCGCATAGTAATGTGTTCATTGTGGCCAGTGATAGAGACGTTTCTCTTTTTTTTCTCTCTATCTGTGTGTGTCTCTCTCACTGTCTTTCAGCTTCTCTTCCTTTCTCACTGTCACTCGGTGTCCAAACGAACGCATGAAATCAAAAGACATCCATTAAATTTTCAATGATCAAGCGCCTCGAAGTGCCACCAAATTTCGATTCCAATCGATTTGAGGCGTTTTTACTAAATGAAATCATTTCAAGCGTCATGGAGAATTCGAAAAAGCGATACGGATAACAAATTCCTTGAATTTGACAACGAAAATACACAAAGTGACGATGAAAAGAAGAAGAAGAAGCATAGGCTGATGAAATATAAATTAATTGAAAACCAATTTGGAGCCATTTAATTGGTGGTGGCGATTAACACGAATTGGAAAACGGTTTAGTTACGAATTACGACGTTTGACATACACAAACAGCCGCTTTAAACATTTTTGATTTAAAAAAACAAAAAAGATGAATAATTTGTGCTGTTGCGGCCATATTAAGCAATAAGATATCCCGAGTTGAAGAGAGAATACGAGAGAGAGAGAGAGGGATGAAAAAAAGTCCAATCTAATTTGGACAAAAAAAGGATGTGATATGGAAAAGCAAAAAAAAAATAATGTCGCATTTGGCGTTGTCCAAGTGTCATTCGAAATTCAAGCACCGCTTACACACACACACACCAAAATGGAGCAGTTTGTCGCTGAAACGCGTAAAAAATTAAACAATAGAAAGGAGCATAAATGCTTTCGTTATGGTTTTGTGCTTTCATGAATGTTTCATAGTCGTGGCGTTGGTTTTTTTTCTTTTCTATCCTCGTCTTCTTTGACCTGGAAATCAAATACTGTTTTTTTGTCGCAATGTTAACGTTAGAAGATCGACGAGCAATGACTTTCAATTTAGATTGCCACCCCCCGAAAATAGCCGAAACTGCTTGAAAATCACAAACTCATAACATCGATTTGAATGGTTGTGTCATCGAAATTGCCGAAAAACGGCTTTTGTTGGTTGGCAGAGAATGACGTGTGAGTTTTTGTTTTGGACACAACATTTGCGTTCCACACACACACACACACACCCAATGGAAATGCCTTAATTGAATAGGCAAATTGGGCCGGAGCGATAAATAATATGCGGAACATGGAACATGCACAGCACACAGGAAAAGCTTAAAAGTCCATTACTTTGTTCATAATTTCAATCAATCTCTTTCAATCGTAATTGCAATTTTATGGATTTTCCGGCCATCCAGCAGCGTTTATGTCAGCGTAGCCAGCACTAAGAGTGATTCAGTCTAATTTTTATGTTTTCGACTAGTTGCGGTTCAAAAGTATAAATCTGATGTAAAAATTGCAAAAGAAATTCAGTAGCAATCGTTTCAACTGCTACTTTGTTATCGAAACATTTGACCAAACAAAAGCGGAAAAAAAAAGTTTTTAAATTCAACTCACAACTTTATGCAACTTGGCAACCGAACAAACGTTCGCAAACACTAAACTTTAATCGATTTCCACTGTCCATAGTCAAGAAATCTAGCCAGTACAGATTCATTTCTATAGATGCCAATGTGCACGGGTTGTGCAACACGATGGTTATGCTTCTCCTTCTCTCTGTGTTTCTCTGTCTCCCTCTGCTTCTCTCCCTCTTTTCCTCTCTCACGCTCTCTGTGTGTGCAAGTGTTCAATGGCACGTTCAAAAATTCAGCATCATTATCACACAAAACGAGATAGAGAGAGAGAAATCGCGCACAACTTATCCATTTTAATTACAAACGAAATTTCAAGCTTTTTCAAGTAATGCGAGAATAAAGTGAAATGAAGAAAATGCAGCAGCAAGAGAAAAAATGCGCGCGCGCGCGCTCGTCATCAGAGTAAAAGTCAAATGAAGCAGAAGAACAAATGGTTCACTTGAAAATAAAACGTTGGCAAGAGCGTAAGCAAAAAAAAGAGAACAGAAGAATTTCAGCGCAAACCAAACACACGGGAAAAAAAAGATAGCTTGAAAAAAGATGATTGCACAATCGAGAGAATGCCAAAGCACGGTTAAAAGAGAAAAACAAGTGATGGAAAGAAATGAAAAATAAATTAAAAATGAATTCAAAGCATTGTAAGTACGATAAGGAGCAAAGTGTGTTTGAGTTGAAAATAAGACCGAAGCATGGGAAATGGAATGCGGTTGAATTTACTAATTTCGAATTTATTTTTGCTGTTTTCCGTTTTGCTTCAAAGATCAAGCGCTCGCGCGCGACAGAGAAAAACGGTTTGCATTATTAAAGAGCATTGCTCGAATCGTTTGCAGTTTGATTTTTGGAAGAATTTGTTCGCTTTATATATTTGCGATCCGACATGCGGGAGAAACAGAGAAATACTTTGCAATGGTTCGAATGAATCATTCGGTTTTCGAGGAAAAGTCAAAAAGCATTAAAAGGACTCGGTGTGTCAGAGCAAATTGCTTCAATTTGGGATATATCAGCGAGTCAACAGTTTGACGATTCATTCCACCGCTTGCGTGCCATCGTCGAAAATATTACGCATTTTCCGTCAAAGGAAAAAAAAAGCAAAAAGAAAAGCAGTGACTCAGTACATGACGAATGTGAGTGGCTGAGAATCATTGCTAAAACTATACGCTTTCTAATCGATCAAGCAAATTATACATTGTTTTTACTCATGTTCGTCCCTCTCTCTCTCTCTCTCTCTCTCTCTCTCTCTCTCTCTCTCCTGCTCATTTATGATTCAAACGCGTAGCTCACCCAAATCACTCGATAATTGGTGCTGTGCGTCATTGAAAACGGTCATTATCATCCACTTAATATGTGTCGCCTTTCGTCTGGACGGGTTTGTCGCGCGCACACACACATTTCATCTTTGTTGAAAAAGCTAACACGCAGAAAAATTTAAGCATAAACACAAACTGAAGTTGAAGTCAATTCCTAAGGCGAATTTCAATTGCGCTGTGCAAAAGCGTCCATTCATTTTAATCGATAACAAGTGGTTTTTGGGAATAAGCATGAGATTTAAAATCATAACCAAAATCGCTTTGTGGGCAACTCGATTCATCGTCGTTATTTTTGTTGTATGTAAAAAGTCAAAACTCCTTGCCAACAACTTCGGTGAATCCATAAATTATTTAATCTCTCTACGGTGTGGTCGAAATGTGCAAAATGCATCCATTGAAAGTTTCGTGTATATGTGTTTGTTGGGGTGGAGAAAAATTCCGAAAAGCTTTTGTTGGAAAAATAAGCGGCAATGGGCAAATATTTGCAAAAGACTTGCAATAAATATAGTTAACGATAACGAACTCGAACTCGACTAAGTGTAGTTTGCGGTTCAAAGTTCAAAAGCATGTTTGAGTGTGGAAAACTTTGCCTACACGATTCGGTTTGTCGGTCGTGGTGGCTGTTGACTTAGTATTCACCATAGTAGAAATACCATTTTCGTTTACTTTATGAAGGATTCACTGTGTTTGATGCGACGCTGTCTCTCTCTCTCTCTCTCTCTCTCTCTCTCTCTCTCTCTCTGCGTGTCGGTGTTTGGTGTGTATTTTATCCATTTTGCCTGAAAGAATGTGTTTATCTTTACACATATATACCGAAGCAAGCAAGAAGTACGATAAATTGGTATGTTGGATAGCGTGCCTTCAACATCATCTATATTTGGTGTTCAGTGACTTTGGCCGATTTCTGCTGCACCATTCGGCATTTTCGCATACTGTGAATGGTCGGTGCGAGAATCGCGTTCATTCGACTACGACTCCAGTTGTCGCCGCAGTCGTTGTAAGTGTGTAAGCCGACTCCAGCTACAGTGTCTCGGCTGTTCGGGTTCCGTGTATGTTCCGCATATATACGAAAGACGAGAGAGAAAAATATATATTAAAAATAGAAACAGGGAAATGGAACACCGAAACACTGAACTTGAACTCGATTTTCCATCCATTCAAAGTCATCGTCACATACACACAATCGTCGTACACACACATACTAATTCGCATTATCATGCTGTACTGTGCTGTGATTTCACACGTAAAACTCATCATTTGATTGTCGCATTTTGTCGTTTTATCGTGATTTGTGTATGTATGCCAGGGCTTAGGCTGCTACAAGTTGCACATTCAAAGGCAATCAATTTTATTCTTTGTGGTTCAACATTTTTGGTAAACATAAAGAAGACGACAACGACCGATTATCTCTTGATTCCATACTGTGTTGAGCTCTTTTTTTTTGGCAAAAATTCAAAGACACTGCCACTTGATGAACGCTGACACATTCGGATGATTATGTGTGTAGCGGCACGTGAGCAAAACACACGGAAGTAAGTTTATCTGGAAATGTTTCATCATTTGTTGATCTCTTTCTCTCTCTCGCTCTCTCTCTCTTTCAAACGCAAACACTGCAAATATCCATGACCGAATCCCACATATTTTCATGTCATCATATCAAGACCATTACTCTCGCTCTCGTTCGGTGATGTTGTGTGTATGTGTGTGGCACACGCCAAAATCCATCTAAATATCGATGAATACTCGAGAAGGGCTTATTATTACACACTTTGTGTCTGAGGCCTTATGTCGAACCGCTTTTCTCGTTTCGATGTTTGCATTCCGTACAAATTGAGAGACAGACACGCCATAACTTGTTCAAATGGCTGTTGTTTTGTTTTTATTCCATCGGCATCAGTGTTTTGCCTCTTCGTTGAGTTCCTCTGCTACTCTCACCACCACCATAACCATCAGTCGCATTTCAATTTGTACGTGAGAGTGTTTGCCTTGATGCCTTTGAGCTTCGCGCGCGCGCCCATTCGACTCACTCACTCGATATCAACGACGCCAAAACACAACCATGTATAAATCTCGTTACCCATCGTATAATATATAGAAAACAAGTTGTTTCGACTGCACGCTCCACCCGAAAATCACATAGCTAAATGAACGAGAGCCAAAAGTCCATTATTGTAGAGCCGACGTCGCACACATTATGCTTATGGTTACATGCGGAAATTTTTCGGATGCGCGCACGAAAATCAAATAAACAACACATCATTTCCAGTATGTGTATTTCGGAAATTTTTCCGGCACATGTATTTGCAAACCGCTTTTTGTGTTTACTTGTTTTCGACTCAACAAGCGCTCGTTTGCTTGCTCGTGCGCTCGCACACCACTCCACCAATAGATGGATGGATAGAAGAAAAAGCGGCTCTTGTTTGCATGTATGCTGTTTGAATCAGTTCGCGGAATTTTATACTTCTTTTTATGCTTTCATATTTGGCCTCATCCTCTTGGTTTGTGCCCCCGAAAATACTCTTTTCGCTCGGCGCAAACATGTTATAAACGTAAAATTGACATTGAATTTTGGAGCAATCGTAGTAAAAGTCTTGTACGAAACCAACTCGATGAATGGAATTTAGGCAATGACGACGGCTACGTACAGAAGCTGTTGCATCTGCGATTCGATGTCGAAATGAATTTGAAATGAAATTAGCCGAGGAAATGTTCATAAATTGATAAAACGGTCTCACTCTCATTTGTCTCGTTGTTTGCTCGAATTCGTTCCAAGCAAACGACTGACCGACCGAATCTTTTGGGTTGATTCCCTAAATCGAATCACTCTCTTGCACAACACAACCAATCGCATGATTATGCAATTTTCACTTTCAAGATTACATTCATAATGTTTGACTCGGATACACAGCAGGCAATCGATTTGCGTCGAGATAAAGAACCAACAATAGACATTGTCGCTTTCGCTTGTACTTGACCGTCGTCGTAGCCGTCGTCATCATCTTCATCGTTGTTGTCTTGTTTGTGCGCCCGTTTGCCTTTAACTCCATTATATTCTATGTGTGAATGTGGGCGCCCATAAAACGTTTTGCCTCTCTCTCTCCAACTCTCACTCTCTTATCGAGTTAAAGTGCCAAGACAACACACATCATTGACATTGATGTAAACAAAAGTGTGGCTCTCACTATCCATTGCTGCGTTATGTTGCTCCGTTTTGTTTGTGTTGGCCTATTGCGATGTGCGCTTTTGCTAGCCAAACAAGTCGTCAACATCAGTGTGATAAATTCAGATGAAGATGCAGCAGCGGCGGCAGCGGCAGCAGCAGATTACGTCGATGGGATTTGTGAATGCGCTTAAAATCGCATTTTCATGCGATTATCTCTTTGAGCATAGCGATCCCATTTGATGATTGAACAATGGAATATAAACATTATTTTGTCTGGCTTTGAACATTAAATCGGAAAGATTGTGGCTTCGCTGATCAATTCTTCTATTGAAATTAATTTTGACCACTTCGCACAAACATTTTCTTTCAGCCGTTGAGCTCCTTTTGGAAACTGGCATAACTGCGAGCAGCTGAATGGTGAAAACAAAAAAAAACTGGGCCAAAATATGGGTCACATAAAATTCTTATCTGATGTGCATTGCCAGAGGTGCCTTATGTGATCCACACCTGTATGTTTCATGCTCTGATTTACATTTAAATAGGGGCGATAAATCGACCACTTTTTCTCTCTCTCTCTTTATGCACATGTAATCGAATGCAATTACTTCGAGTACCTCAGTGTGCCTGATAGAACATAAAGATTGGAATTTACCCTCAATTAGCTCATAATTTTTGTTGTGTGGCCGGAAGCATGCACTTAAGGATTATGCATACGTATACACACGACGCGGATTCATGTGTTTAAGAAATTGAAATGCAATTGCATATCATGGCGCAATAATCTGTTCGAATTTTTTTTTTAACGCGAACACCGATTTTTTTAACGATGTAAATTACAATGCAAACGAATCAACCATCCATTCGAAGTTTGTAATCGTTAAACTGTCAGTTTTATCAACAACAATCATTCAATCGATAAGTGCATGCAGCGCACCGCCTTTATAAATCAAACAACAGGTGCTGCTATTTGCTATGCCGTGTCTGACATTCAATTAACACGAGAGCGGAGAGTAAAACACACACCGAAAAGAAGAATTGAATGAACATGGAATTACTGTAGTCTCGGTGAAATCGATGAGCATGAATTAATATTGAGTTGTGTGTTTGCAAAGTGCAGTCATTCTTGACCCCAACAGTGCTCGCTGCGAGGCAAGTGCTGAAAAAAAAAACACACACACACACACACACACACAACACGCGCCGAAAAAAGAACTGTTTACCAAAAATACGCACGAGCAATGGCAAATGATTATTTCGTCTACGATAATTCCTTGATTTTAGCACGCCGCCTCGTTCTGTTCCTCTCTCTCTCTCTGCTCTTGCTCTTGCTGCTAAGTGCAACCCTTTCGACTTTGTTTGTTTGCTCCCATTCGTTTGCCATTTGAACAACAGCGCGTCGATTTATGTCTGATTGCTTTTTCCACATTATATTATAGGCATTATACTCCTTGGCCTTGAGTCGATTCGAACAGCGACACCATGCCATTTTCGAAACGAATGTAAAAACGCACAATTTTTGGAAACACTGAGAGAGAGAGAGAGTGAGAGGTCCTGTCTCTTAACGGCAGAGCTACCCTCACGCAATGCCAAATGCATTCATTGCAAATGGGGAAAAAGTCGACCCTATTTTTTAGGTTCGCAAGTTGCTTGTATCACTTCCCTTCGACTCCCTTCGGAAAATAACGCTAACTATCGTCATTTCCGATAGGGAATTTCAAACCGAAAATCGCTATTCGCTGCTGCTGTTGCCTGTCTGTTCCCATGCATCTACACTCGTATTTTCAACGTTCGCCACTTTGCGCGTTGTTCGGTACATATGCAAAATTCATGACGGAACAAGGAACAAAAAGAGAGCAGTCAGACCTCACACAACATTTATGAATGAGGATACACACGAAACCACTTTACCCATTATTGTTATTATTCTGGTGGAATTGTCGTGTATGTGATTTTGCGAAAAACGAAGCGTCGTTGACACACACAGGCACACAGGCACACAAAAGTGGCAAAGGGAATATGCAATGTTCCACACACAATTCATATTCACTTGTTCCGATTATTTTCGACGCTTTATTTTACACGACCTACAAATGAACACATTTCTCACCTCATTCAATGAATCGCCACCGAATATTGTCAATCGAAGGAAACTAGAGACGAACAAAATGAAGTTTTACTATTTTTAAATGGTTTTCCGTATTCGTTAGATGAAGAACATTTAATATTCAATCATGTGAAGTCGACTTTAATATTTAATGTGTTCAATAGATGGATTTTATTCATTAATTGAAATTTTCTTGTTCGTTTCAGGCATGGAATTTCAAATGGAATTTTAACATTGGCAACAGCATCTCCAAAACAAATCATAATTTAAATTAGGCAACGTAACCAAAGTATTCAAACAACACGTTAAACTAAAACAAAACAAAAAAACCCAGTGAAACGAAACATAAAAAGAAAAATTTCTAAACAAAAATACATTCTAAAAGAATAAAACCCAACCAAGGAAAACAAAAAACAAAAACATAATGTTCTAATTTCTAAATCTAAACTAATTTATTCTAATTTATTTAACTTATTATAACCAAAACCATTTTATTCAATCCTTATTCTAATCAATCGAATTGTTCGAAACAACAACAACAACAACCCGGAGAACAAGCGTATAAAAAAAGCATCTAAAATAATTTTATTTGTTCACGGCGTATTTAATTTCATTTTTAACTAAGTTAATTTCTTCTTGCATTGCGATTGTATTCTGATCAAGCATCCGCTGCATCACCTTATTTAAACAACAACAACAAATGAACAAAGTCTAATTTATTTAATTTAATCAAATTAATTTAATTAATCTTAGCCTGATCGTATCAAACGAATACTCGTGTTTAAATTTAAGTGCATCCTAACACACACACACACACATCCAACAACACATATTTCGTGAAATTTGATTTATCGAAATCACTGTATTATTTATTTAAATTAAAAGAACAAGTGTAGTCCGTCAATAGTGAGAATTTAATAGGAAAAATAAAGTAACGTGAGTGACACAAACACATATATACCAAAAAAAAAGCTTTGATTCGAAATCGATTCATAACAACTCAACAAGCGCACCGCGAAACAACATTTTTAACACAAAACACACACAATAAATAGTACAAATCAACCAACTATTTTATAACATATACAACTAAAAGGCTAAACAAAAAGAGAAAAGAATAGTTTTATAAAAAAAATAAAAAATAAAAACGGAAGTCTAAGAAGCTTAAAACCAAAAATTGCCACCTCGACAAGAGTTAAAAAAAATATAAACGAAATTGTTTCAAAACCAGAAAGAAAAAAAAACATAAAACAAAAAGCATATTTCGACAATAAGAAAATCCAATTTTTTTGTGAATGCACACTTAATGCAGCTGTGACGCGGATAAGAAAATCACTGTGTTTTTCTCTTCTGCCGAATACCAAAACATTATTAAGCCACCACGCCGCCACAATAATCAACTAGTTAAAACGAGAGAAAAACATTTTACAATAATTAGCGAATAGAAGAAGAAGAAAATCTAAAATAGCAACACAAGTGTCCCAAGACGAAACACTGAAGTACAAAGCAAATAGTTCAAACAAAACACATTTAAGCAACTCTACTCAAACGAATAACAACAATCAACCACATGTTCACACTAAACAACAGCCCATACACACAATATTATTTTTTAAAGTAATCAAAAAAGTCAAACTCAGCGCCACGAGGATAAAAAAACAACAACCGTAAAATACACAAACTAAACTTTTTAGAAACGCAAACGTTGTTCTTATGACTACAAATTTTTAACTGAAACAGAAGAAGAAAACCAAATCTATTTCGTATTCAAATGAGAGCAAATTTAAACAAATAAATAAATATAAAAAAAAAGTCTATTTTCGATAAAAGAAAAGAGAAAATTCTCAAAACGAAATCAGTTACCCGTTATAACCAAAAAAAAAGAAGAAGAGAAAATCCTTTTATATAAAATCCTGTTGAATTTACCACTAAAAAAAAACAAAGCTAAGCGAAACACAAAACCTCTAAAGCGGACACTATTTTTTGAAACGAACATTTATCATAGAACGTTAAAACACACACACACAAAAATCAAACCCACATAAACGAAGGGCTAATACAGCATTGTGCTTGATTAGTGTAAATAAAGTGAAAACGATTGAACGATTATCTACCTCTACGAGGAAATCAGTGTACAAATTAATTAGTGAAAAACAAACCACACAACACATAAACATACACATTCACTTTTTAAACAAAACTCTATCAACAAACAAAGAAACAAAATTATCACTTAGCAGTATTAAAGAGACTATTCATAGAAAAGTAGAAATCATTTTTTCGAGTTGATTTTGTTTTTCTGTTTGAAAGACTGAAAAGCCACCCAGTGAAATAACAAGAAGAACAAGAACCAAAAAAAACATATTCATTTTATCGTGCGTTTGAAATCATTTTCCATTCCAATATGGATTGTGTTCATAATGGATAATGTCCTCAATAATGAGCATACAGACAACCGAAGACGGCACTGATACTAGTTTACCATCGTTTTCGACATTTACTAGCGAACTGGATCCGACGTGGGACTATTACGATCGAGATCGATCCGGTTCCGATGTAATTACATCACAGAGCAATAATTATACACGACCGTGGGAAATGGAAACGAAGGAGAAGGGTTTCGAGCCATTCTCGAAACTACCATCGTTTCAATCACAATTTCACAGCTATGCTGAATCAAATATGATGCCCGAACCAAGCCTGCCACAGGTAACACCCGTGCCAGTGCCAATGTCGCCCAATTCGGTGGCCAATGCATCGCCCGGCGGAAATGCATCGTTGACACAATTGACACCAATCAATCCGCTACAAACCGGTTTGACACCGTTGTCAAGCCCAAGCTTTCATACATTAACGGCCGTTAATTCGCGCCCATATGGTGAGTGTGCTTTGATTTATTCCTATTTTTTTTTCTGCATTGTGCTTGGTCCGAACGTACGCGCTTGTAAATTGGATTCGTTGGGGGGCAAGCACAATCATTTCTTCTTTTTTGTTAAAGCAAACCGTTTACACATATCCACAATATGAAATACAATTTTAGTGTATCCACTAGTTCCAGCTCCGATCCAAGCGCGTGATATTCCAGGCATTCAGCAACAATACTTGGATGAACGTCACATTCAATTGTATCAACCGATTACAACGTACGCACCACCACCGCCACCACCACAAAATGTGGTCACCGTGCTGAAAAACGAACCACCGAGCTATGAATTGAAAAATGGACTGCATCACACGTCATTCCAGAATCCAATGATTGAAAATGGATTCGATCACAACAATGGCAAAATGGAAAAATCCGATTCACCAATGCGACACAACAGCAATGGTAAGTTGAATTTAGAAAGTCAAACCAGTCATAAAATTTGAAATATTACTTTGGAGGAGATTTTTTCGGGTACACAATTCAATTGTCCATTGAACTAAATGTTTAATGTTGTATGTTCAACAGATGCACGTAAAAAGGATCGTAGAAAAATCCGTGCCAGTTCGTTGGAATCGAGCGCTGAAAGCGAAAGCAGTGCAATGGAGACCGGCGACGGTAATTCGGGTCAAGTGGCTGCAATCTCAAGCACGGCCAGCTTCAAGAGTCCAGCCGTTGGAATGGGCGAAGAAGAAACAAATGGAGAAAAACAGGTAGAATTGAATTAAAAAATCATTGAGTTTGTTCAACTCGGAAAAATTGAGACAACATTTGCTCGAAGCAAATATCAATTTGATTAAAACAACAAACTCAACATTTTTACCGGAACAAACAATCGAAACAAAATCCATTGAACGTGGTTCGATTAAGTGCAACTCTGTGATCCGAACCACTGTCTCAATGAAGACGTTTAAGGAAACGTGCATTGTTCGGAGCATTTATTTTCGGTTTTTTCTACTTTCAGACAAAAAAGAAGCGTAAGCGCTGCGGTGAATGCATCGGTTGTCAAAAGAAAGACAACTGCGGCGATTGTGCACCGTGCCGTAACGACAAAAGTCATCAGATTTGCAAGCAACGTCGTTGCGAAAAATTGACCGACAAAAAGGTGAGTAGCTCTATTTCTTTCTTACAACCAAAAAAAAAAAAAAATTAAAGAAGAAAAGGATTTCTTTGTAAAGAAAGCAGTACATTGAAACTTTATTCAAATCATAACGCAATTCGACCATCGAATCATTCTCAACAAATTATTGCGTTCATTTTGTCACTACAAACAATTTGGTTTCGATTCTTTTCAGTTGAATTGCTTGCATTTATTATGTTGTTTATCGTTTTTTTTGTTCGACTTTTTTTTTACTTCTGTATATTGACTCTTTCGTTTCACGTCGGAAGAACATTATTCGGGTATCAAGGTGCAAAACGTCAAAGTGTAGAAAAATTGACTGAGTTTTTAAGGTATACGAAAGACAAAAAACGCACCGTGTGTAGTCCTCGACTAATTTTTTTTCACTTCTCTTCTCTTCTTCTTATTTATATTGAGCATAATGAAAAATAACGTATAAAAACAGATATCAGAACAATAGCGCAGCCATACAGTAGACGTATGGCTTGTGCCGAACAGAATGTGTATTGAATCTGCGTTGAAAATGTGCCAGCTGATAGTTCACATGCAACCCGAACGATACTTAACGAATTTCGGGACAACGAAAAGAAAAAAATCGAAAGAAAAAGAAAAAAAAACAAAACAAACTCATACAAAAGCCATTCGACTCAAATCAAGGTAAAAACATGAATAAACGCCAATGTGTGATGTACCATTCGTCGAAAAAAAGGCGAGCATGTGATTTTTTGGAAAATGCATTTGTAAAAAAAACCGCACAGCCATAACAATGCCATCATCAATATGACTTAGTGTCTACGTATGTGCGCGAACGAGTGCGCTTGTTTCATGTCTCTTTTTGTGTTCCGTTTCGTCTCTTCATTTTGCACCTTTTGTCGTTTCATTGTATGTGTAAGCGCTTTGTTTTGCGGCCTTTGATTCCATTTCATCGTGCATCCAAACTCTCCTACATAATGGAAATGAATCGTCATCAATCGAAACACACACAGCTACCGAAGTCAATTTTGTTCTACTACTCTTTTGGGTAAGCCAAATGCGATTGTTTCCCTTACGAGTTTGTTTTAACCGGATTTGCTGTGTATTTGTGAAGAGGATAATCTTGTATGGATCATTCACCTTCTTTTCTCTCGTCTCTATTCGTCATTCAACAAAAGATGCAAATTGAAGGATGCAAATCATCTGTTTAATCTGTTTAAAGCAAAAAAAGGTGTTTATTCGCGAAATATTTCGCCAGAAGACAAAAAAACAACAGCAGAACTCGGTGAGATGTATGAATGTGCATGACTGGACCAGGTTTATAGCCTGCAGTCAATTCGTTTTACACATGCCTTTGAATGTTTGTGAGAGCACGCGCCACTTTTATGTTTACCAAAGAACAACACCAAAAACAGACCAAAAAAAAGGAAGAAAATTAAAGCCAGAAACGGTCCGTACACACACAATCACATACCGAATACACAACAACGACCGCACAAATTTCATACGTATTAAACATCGACCACGTGCGAGCATACACAAAAAACAGTTATACAAAAGGATTCTTCCTTCGTCGTCTCGCCGAGAGAACTTCAGCCGCGACACTGTTATTGGATTTGCTTTGTCTGTTCGCATTTTCCTTTCCTTCAGACATTCGTCATCTTCCGCGTGTTCTCATTCTATTCGGTCGGATCATGCAATCGCGACTTCGTGTTTTTCATATTTCATGCGCTTCGATCATTTCAATCAAACAGATGCGAACAACATATTCGAAATGCATTTTGTGCATGAAAAAAAGAGACTCGGTTAAATGTAGCCACAAATCAATTCCGTGTGAGGCTCATTTTTTTCCCTGTCGATGGCATAATTTCAATTACTGTATTTGCCTATATGAATATTTGGTGGTGTGGCTGCTTTTACGGAGATTTCATAAAAGCTGATTTAATTTCATAAATGTGAGTGTGCATTTTTCTTCTGTTTGTGGCGGCGGTGATGGTGGTGCAGTTGTTTATGTTAATAATAATTAAATGGAATCTATGGCTAGCACATATATTAGAAACCATCGTCATCGCCTTAGAGCTGATGCTCTATTGTTTGCTCGATGGATATTTTTATCCATAAATTATATTCTTTTGCACATAATCGCTACAAGCGCATCGAATACATAATAATCAAAACGGTACTCAGTCAGTCAGTCATTTGGGTTGTGCGTGGAAAAGAGAGAGTGAGAGATAGATTTCATTCTTGCACACGCACAAACCCATCAACTTTTAATCCTTCAAAAATTGAAAGCCATATAAAATGCAATTTATTTTTATTTTCATTTTCGTTCTCGTGTTTTTGTTAATGTGTGTGTGTGTGGCATTCGGCATTATAAATTTGGCCTGCTGTTGCAGCTCAGTGTCATTCGTTCTCTCGCTCCGATTCTTTTCTCATTTTCATCATGCACGCACACATATCAACACAATCGCTCGCTCGCTCGCTCGTATACACACATAAAACGCATTTATAACATTGAGAGATTTTATTCGGTTTGCAATAAGCATTCAACCGCATACGCAACAGACATCCGAAATTAATGGGATTTGTTTGAGCTGCTGCTGCTGCTGCTGCTGCTGAGCGCGACAATTCCTTTTGTTAACGCACAATATAAATTCATTCCATCAGCGAAACACATACGCACACAAAACAGGAAGAAGAGCAGCAAAAAAAAGTAACAACACGAAAAATGGCTTTTTCCATGATGGCACAGGCGATTTATTTTAATGGTTTTTATCGATTTGTGATCATATTTAGATGCATTTCTCATTTCTGCCAGCCGTATCAATCATGATCCTCGCCTATCGAATGAGGATTTCCCAAGCAAAATCTCATTTAAACCAGACACATATTCTGATGTGCGCATGCATTTTTCGAGAGTAAAATCCAATTACTTTAGATTGAATGTTGCGACCAAAAAAAACGGCACAGAAATTCATTTAAATACAACATTTTTATCGAAAAAAAATACCGATGAAAAAAACTAATACATAATGTGATGCGCACAGATTTCCATGCATTTGTTCTCTAGCATTTTATAAAGCATTCGCTTTGAATTGTGTTTATCAATTGGTTTGCAGCAAATTTTTTTGTTCTCGTTAATTCAAACACAATTAAATGGACTCCAGCATATA
The DNA here is from genome assembly GCF_009176505.1 of Sitodiplosis mosellana. Taxonomy (NCBI): domain Eukaryota; kingdom Metazoa; phylum Arthropoda; class Insecta; order Diptera; family Cecidomyiidae; genus Sitodiplosis; species Sitodiplosis mosellana. Next base: position 4,429,530 of record NW_022601432.1, on the reverse strand, counting down.
TACGTGGCGTGAAACAAAAAGCCATGAATTTCGACATGTTTTGCGCATTGACAGTAGTTTGTATACAGCATCGCGCGTTCTGGTTCGTGACTTCGATTCATTTTATGTACCTATATAAATATTCTCTCTATCAGCACAATGATGATGATATTAAAGTACAAATAATGAAACGGACCACATTTCATGTTAGAATTTCTCATCGCTTTCGGTCGTCTCTCGGAGTGAGCGCGAACGCACACACACGATCCGTATTTCTCTGCCCACAAGATATCTGAGGACTGGCAATTCTAATCGCTTGTTCCGAATCAGTTTAAATTTGAGCCAATCAAAACAAACATCGGTCAAATGATGAACGCAAGTACATGAACTAAAACACAAATGCAAGAGGAAAACAAACGCGATCATGTACATCAAATAATAGGACGCCTTGTGATTATAGGCTTACATATGAATCAACATAGGTTGATGATTGTTGACAAAATTTTGATACGATTTAGCGGCTCCAACAACAATATTTTTAAATCTAAAAACCAGTTAAATCTCAGCTTATTGTAAGCCCAGGACAGAATCGCACAAACTGCATTTTATTTTCAAATCTCGCTTCGGTCGAAAACTTTTCCATTCTCACCATCGTCCGAATGTCAATAGTTCAGCGAAGACAAAAAAAGAAAACAATAATGTTCACTCTTTATTGAAAATATCCAACTGTTTCGCATAAAATGGCCCTATTGTTGCGGCCCATATTTACACAAATGCCATTTTCCGTGCTTCAAATCAAAAGGAAACCCAATAAATTATAGAAGCGAGCATAAAATTCAATATATGAATTTTTGATGTCTCATGCATTCGGGAATTGAATGTTCAAAATTTATTGCCCAGAAACGAATTGAAAAAAATGCTGGAATGTTGAGTGTGCATCAATTTGATCGTCCATATCGATTGGGTGAGAGAGAGAGAGAGAGAGAGAGAATTGGAAAATAATGTGTGTCGACAGTGCAATGCTAGGGGATGAAACTTGAATTGAATCAATTTACTTGGAAAAGAGGAAAAGAAAGAAAAAAACAAAAACTTTATGTTGATTCGGCTCGAAGACATGAAAAGTATTTCTCACACATTGATGAGAAATGACATTCTTTTTTCTTCATTGTGACTCTGGGGCAATCTGATGATCTACCGTCGGCAATGTTGATTCGTAAGAGACCGACAACACTGACATTCTGTTTTCGACATCGTATTCAATTACATGTACCAAGACAGATTTATCTACCATCCACACACACACATGCACGCAACGCATATAACCGAGAAACGAGAGAACCGAAAGCACACAATTCAGATTGTAATAAAATTGATAGCTATCGCTATGATCCTAATCGATTAACACATTTAATTTTGCGATTCGAGCGAATATCAAGCTGAACACAATATTTGAAATTGCAGCAAGTAAAATGCAACTAAAATTGCATATGCAGGGACAAAAGGGACAACGATTGAAACGAACATCGAAAAAACCCGATTCATTGAACATTTTGATTTGGGCTGCGTTTCGATCGTTTGAAAACTCTTGAAGCGCAAACACATCAACTAATATTAGATTTCATTTGATTTTCGTTTCCATGCAAAATATCGAATGCACTTTGATTACTGTTCAGTTTTTTTTTTATTCACACTCATTCACACACAGCACACAGCACACGGTAATGTTAGGCAACGGATCAAATTTATATGGATACGGGGAACAGAAAAAAAAGGTTTCCTTTCCATTTGTCATTTGCGTCTTTTGTCACATAGATCATGCATACTCAAAATGCTCATATTTCATGTGCAAGTACAAGAGTTTCTGTTTACAAATCCTTAAAGCACAGCAACCGATGAATAAAAAATAAAAAAAAAACAAATTGGTTTGCAGCGATCTTGCATCAAATCGTCGGCCGTTTGTTTTCACTCGATGGAATTGTGCACTTTTGCCTTGTTATCCTTGCCTGAGAATCAACACCATTCACAATGGCCATTGCGATCATAATCTCTTGCTCGCTCTCTCCGGTAACTGTAAACTTTTCAACCATATGTTTGTTCTTGTTGCGAACGATCGAAAAAAAACGAGGAGAAATAGCGCCTTTGGTGGGTTGATAGGTGTGTGCAATTAATGCTAAATGGCTTGAGAATCTCGATGATATCAGATGCATCATCATCTTTGGCATAAACAAAAACGACTGCAAGCACACAAAACACTGTTTTCCAATTTATAAACGGAAAATCCCCCAACAGCCAAGCCATATAATAAGTTGATTGTTGTCGGCGATCCTTTCGTATTCCGTTAGGTGAATATTTGCGCACTTTTTTATTCATCGCATCTCTTTTTTGTATATCGCTTGTGTGCATAAAGATGAAAGTGGTCAGACGCAGTGGTGCTTGTGACGCTGTGCAAAATAATGCCTTCCATTTTGTGCATGCAATTGGCAAGCTAGTTGTTGTTGTTGTTGTTGTTACTGTACAACGCATGATGCCCCTAAAATGCGATTGTGAAAATGTAGACAATCATTTGAGAAATAAAGGGCAAACAAAAATGTTGTCTCTCGCTCGCTCCGCTATAAATGTGTGTGACATGGAAGTACTATTATTATTAATGCATACACATATACAAACGCATCGTACGCACACGCACACACACAAGCGCATGGAGTGTTTAGTATATCGACAGAAAAGAAAAATTTATTCGTTACGGAAGATAAGCAACGTTGCCATCATTCTTATTCCTGTTTCTCGGCCTGACGGATTTTATTTCGTTTGAAAAATGCTTCACAACCGCTTGCTTGTCTGCCATGCAGCACACACACACACACATACAACCACTCACATTCAGTGAGAAACGCACACACATACACATTCGGGTATTATGGCATTGAATGTATTTATGTGTACTGCTTGTTGTGTTCATTCTTCGGCGTGTTCAGCCGCTGTTGTCGACCGTGGTTACATTGCTGCGAGTTGTGTGCACATCTGTCGTATGGTTTTATAATATGTTGCAGTCTTTTCAATACCCGAGACTTTGGTAGAAGAGAAAAAAAAAATGCGATGTTTAGTTTTATAAATATACACAATCAGGCTCTATATCTCCTCTCTCTCTCTCTCTCTCTCTCTCTCTCTCTCTCTATGTTTTTTTTCTTCACTTTGAACACAAAGTGAAACAGAGAGTGCGAGCGCGCAAATGTGCAAGTACGTTGAAAATTATTCTTGATGTTGATTTTCATTACACGATCTATTTCATACTATCTGTACTTGCTGGTTGGTGCTGCTGGTCGGATATGGACTCAGTTGTGTACGTGTCGTTGTTGCCTTTGTATATGTATGTTATTCGAATCGAATTATAAGCAAAAGGAATATATACACAATGAAAAAAAACGGACTCGAACCGCATATCAAGCACAAAGAGAATCCAACGACAACAGCAGCAACAACAACAACTCGGTAAAAAAAAATAGAGCGAGCGACAGATCGGAAGAGAAAGAGAGAGAAAGAAAAAAAATAACAAGAACTCGACAATCCAGAATGTAATTGCTATACGGACACCGGATTTTAGATAATATTGTATAACATATAAATATAGGCTCGCATATACATTTTTCTGTCACATAGTTGAAAAGTATATAAAAATATACGGCCGTTTTTCCATAGTCATCGTTTGGCGTTTCGCTCTTTTTTCCATCACTTTTGCCGCTACCACCGATGATAATAATAATCTTCATTTTTCGACGCCAATCATTTTTTTTCTCCATTCACTCTCTCTCTCTCTCTCTCTCTCTCTCTCTCTCTCTCTCTCTCTCTC
>NW_022601432.1:4394819-4425694 GCF_009176505.1 Sitodiplosis mosellana | reverse complement strand
TCTCTCTCTCTCTCTCTCTCTCTCTCTCTCTCTCTCTCTCTCTCTCTGTGTGTGTGTGTGTGTGTGTGTGTGTGTGTGTCGGCCTCTCGTTCAATTGAAATTGAGCCCCGCCGCCATCCAGATATGACGTACAATGATTGACAGTTTTAAATTGTTTCCCTAATTTACCCGGCGGAATAAAAGAAAACAAATGATCGATCGATGGGTGTATGACTGCTGTTCTGGTACACGCTACAGCAGTCGATTTCATCTCATGACCAAATATGACATTGCGACGCACAAGGATAACAGCAACAAATGGATTTGCACTGGATTTTGATAACTGATTGAATGTGTTTCGATTGTTTTTGCCATCAATTATGAAATAAGAAAACAAATCCACCCATTCCGTGCAATGGCTCTCAATCGTCAAAATTGCTATAAAAACGATTTACGATCAGAGAGAAAGGGAAGATTTAGAAAGACTTGGTTTGCTCTCGTCCGCAAAATAGTAACCAACCAATCTAACTATTTGCTTGTCGGTCGCTTCGTTTATTCTAAAACAATCCCATTTCAGTATGGAAATATGGACAAGCTATGTACCTTAACAACAATAACAATGGAGTGATAGAAAAAAAAGGACAGACAACTGGATATTGCGATCGCAATAAAAAAAAAGAATAAAGCAAAAATCTACAATAGTAAATTTAAAGCCAAACGAATATGAGTTAAACTGAAAGCGTACAAAATCCATAGAGTTTTTTTTTCTTCAACACTGTTTTTGTTGTTGCTCTCCGTCAATAATTTAAATATGAGATCTGAGCCAAATGAAACAAAAAATGAAATAAAATAAAATTAACAACTACAGTACCACTCGTAAAATCTATATTAAAATGGTTTGTGTGCTCGGGTATCTCGGACAAATGTACCATACGTGTATATATGCGTTTATATATTTGTGTGTGCATTTGACTGCGCTCGCTGTGTGTGTGTATGTACGCATAATCAAGATCAGAGACCCAACAGATGTACAACTATAATGTAATAAATCCGAACTTTCGTACACACACAGTATTTACCGAAATGAAAAAGCAGCAGCAGCAGCAACAGCGGCAGCGACAGCAACAAAATAGTGTAATAAATTATACTTTTATACGGTACAGCGGAACAGCAAAGCCATGGCTACATCAATAAGCACTAATACTTGCCATTCTTGTTGTAATACAATTTTTTTTCTCCCTCTCTCTCTCTCTCTCTCTCTGTCGTTGTCGTCGTCGTCGTCGTCGTCGATGTTGTTGTTGTTTTGTTCTTTCCGTTGTTCAGTTCGTTCAGTTGTTGTTCCATATGCCATCCCGTTCGCTCGGGGTGTTTGAAAATACGCATTTTTACCATTTTGTGTATTACCTCATAGTGAACGAACGAACGGTATATATGGCTCTGTTGCATGGCTTCGGCACACATACACACATGGAAATTCTGTAAATACACACACGAGCACACAAAGCGGAATATGCACATTTGGCTTCAATCGAACGAAAGGACAGAGATAGAAAGTGAAAACAAAAAATGCACATAATGTAATTTATTGTAATACTATGTGTCGAGAGAACGTGGAATATAAATAGAGAGAGGGAGAAAAAAGAATAAAAAAAAGGAACATATCGCAACCGCTACTTCCAGTTTTATAGTTCCGAAAGCAAACGAGAAGTGCGTGTACTAATCATTCAAGCGAATGAATCAGTCAGCTACCGTGAATAGTCGTCTCGATATGGCCAAAAGGAAGCTTGTTTATTTTGTTGTTGTTGCTGTGTCGTTCTGCAGGCAACCAGAGCAAATTGTAGATAGACAACGGGTAATTGTCAAGAGTAAATGCAATTGAATTGGTCGTTGCCAATTTTTTCCGATATAAATATGACGTTTTCATTCATGGAAATGACAATTGCCGAGGAAATAGATTGGCCACATACAACATGTCTACCGGCCCACCGTTGAAACAAAGCGATAAAACTACCATTTTCGTCTATAAAGCAAACCAACTGAAAGGAGAGAAAAAGAAGAGATTGCAAAATCATTTCGATGATTGTGTGCGGCTCCATTCTGGAGAATTTTATGCTGACACATTTTACCACTCTCATCTAATTTTCAGCGTTGGCTCCTTTTTTCTTCATCTCTCTGTCTATGTACTTTTTCACTCTCTTTAAATCGACAATGATTGGCTCAATTTAATCATAATAAATTACACATTTGATATTCTGTCCACTTTCATTTCACTGCAGCAACTACTACAGCACATACAGAGCACACACACACACACACACACACTAGCCTACGGGCAAAAAGCAAACCGAGACAATGACAGATAAAATAAAAACTGCATTCCCATTGTTTTTGAAATATGATTATGCGCATACGAATGCGATGTTACAAGTATGGCACAGCTAAATTTGATTTGGGATGCGAGCGTGCGGAGTGCGGCAACGGCAGCGAATCGTGTTTTAATGCACAAAATGAGAGGCCATTACGAGAAAATCGGAACATTTGTTCGCTAGCTTTTTTTTTGTTCAATGCTAATAGGTTGATCCATTAGAAATCGTCTCTCAATCAAATTCTTAACAGATGGTTACTTGCACTTTTGCTGCATGCAGCTTTCTTCATGGCAAACGTTCTATCGACAATCAACTGAATCGACTTTCTGGCATTCCAAACGAGGCAGGGGCTCTGAATTATATTCCGATCATGTTGGTCTTATCGATGCAATTGAGAATAATTTCATGTATGAGTTGGTGGCTTGACCTTGCACAATGCGATTGCTTTGGTCATAACTTTTCAATTCACCAGCGAACATTTTCCGTAAAGTGCGCAATATGGATTATACCAATCCCTTAGCACCTAACCCAAGTGTTATCATTGTGTGTCGGATGGACCCCAAAAAACATTGTCCAACGGCAGCAACCTGTCTGTGTATATTTTTCCTATTAAAACGATTAACGCTATTGTCATTTACATCGTTTGTATTGTTTTTGCTGGTTGGGCTGGTGGTGTCACACGCGCGCGAAGCATCATACACACCATTCGGGAAGTGGTAGCCCTATTCAGTATCATACACTCAAATTTCAACAGCATTTTCACCCATTTTTTCGGAATCTTTCCGCCGTGTTTATGCTATTCATTGAATATTATTAGGTAAAATTCTCCCCCCAAGTGAGATATTCCTCTCTCTTGCCACATTACCTCACACGCAATATTCGACAATTGATGGATAAACATGGTGTGTGTGTGTGTAGCACAATACAACTTGCCTTTGGTTGGTTCGGTGATACACCGAATTAACCATTGCATAACAACACAAATTTACACTCGTGCACCACGAACTGGGAACACGGTGCAAGAGAGCAGATAGAGAGAGAGAGAGAGAGAGAGAGTGAGTCTAAATGTGGTGCAAGTATACATGCACCGCTATTTCTCCACCATATCATAACAAACAAATAACATATTTAATAAAAACATTCTCATATAATGGTTAACGCCATATTCAACACACCGCTATTTTGCCATCATCATCATCGATTGCACATTCAAGGAACTACACTTGCGATTTAATTTGTTCTTCTCTCAACTCGGCTCACGGTGTGTACCGTGGTGCGACACTGTATTTTGAATCAAAGAGCTCGGCGGAAAGCGGGCAATCCGAACACAATTGAAAATGATGATTGTTTTTCCCCATAAAAATATGATCAAATCGCAGTGAACTCGAACAAAGATTCACACTAAGAGAAGGGTCGCTGTTCCTTCAGTTCATTACCTAGTCGTTACGTGAATTTTTAGAGTCGAATAATCGCTTTAAAATACACGGACCATGGTGCACGGCGCGCTACATGCTATACATTCACTCAACTTCCCTTGTCTATTTATGCCCTTCCTCCCCTGCCCCGGTGTGCAATACATACGTACAGCTACTTGAAATCGGTGTTGTGCCCCCATCAATATAAATACATCCATTCTTTTTAACGCTGCTAAAACGTTGTGTATTTGCCATGACGAATTCTTCTTGTTTTTTTTCCCGAATAAAAATAATCACAACCGCACTTTTCATCACAAAGTTGAAAACACATTCCGAGCCTGTTGTTGTGCCGCGTTTGTGTATATGTGTTTGTTTTTTTTCATCGACAGGATTTGCTGCCGTGTTAAACATTGCGACCTTCAATCATCGACTGATTACAAAAGAAAACACCTCGAAGCAAATGCCACACACTCTCTGCAATGCATAGCTATTGTCACTTAGTATTTTGTCGAAATGGCTTTGGAAATTTTTGGCGTGCAAAATTTTCCATTCATCGTCAAATGTGCGCGCAACAAGTTCAAATCGAAAATCGCATGTGTTGTACATCGTTTATTTGACGACGCCAACGATGACGACGACGGCGACGACACATTTTTGTTTTGTCGGTCGTTTCCCATTATTTGGCGATAAATTTAGCTTGAACAAGGCAACAACGACGAAGAAATAAAGAAATAATTTGTATCCACCTCCCCTTTTGCATTTGTTTCCAGCGAAATGTCTCGCAACATCGCGTTTCTGTTTCCTATTTTCATTCAAATTTGTTTCGTCGTCGTTGCCGCTGCCGCTGCCGCTGCTGCTGCTGCTATTTATTGTCGATGTTGTTATTATTTTCGTCGCCCTTATTGTTGAATCCATTCAATTTTTTTCCGCTCTTCTGTTCATTTCTTACCTTTAACACATTGTTGTCGTTGTTGTTTTTCTTTCGTTCATTCTTCTGGTGTTGCCATTTTCTTTCCGCCATTTTCCATAAAAAAGTTAATAACCTTTATTTCTTTTTTCGTTTTGTTATTTTGGGAAGATTCACCCTCTTGATTTTCCATCATCATCAGACATTTTTTATTCGCCCCTTTCTTCTTTATTTTTCCAATCATCACAATCGAAAGATGAACGAAAAATAAAAAATAAATAAACTAAGAGAAAAACAATCGAGCAAAAGCAAAATAAAAAAAAAACACTCACACACACACACACACACTGATTGAAATCACACACAATGCCATTCACCGTTGAAATCGTGCCCGTTTTTCGAAAATTAACATGTCAAAATTGTAAAATTTCAGGAAATTGCCCGGCTGAAACGAGAAAAACTCAATAAACAGGTAAATTCGTTCGCATTCTGAACATACACACACACACACAATCTCAGTCAGAATTACGCACTCACAAACGGTGACCATTGCTCAAGTCGCCTAGTTTATTGTTTGTTTTTTTATTCCGTTTTTCAAGCCAACATTGATTTGTTTTTCGATTTGTTGTGATTTCATTGACATTTTTTTTCGTTCGTTGTTTTTTCACTTTTGCACGTATGTGTGCGCGCGCGCATTCGGCAAAGAACCTTCATTTGTCGACTATTTTCTGTGCACCTCATCATTTTGCTCAATTAATGACTACACTGTGTGCTCTTTTTTTTTGTATCGAGTGTTTTCTCTGGAAATTCGTCTCACTCTTCGAAGAAAACCATTTGATATAGCACAACAACTGAAATGCACCAAACGCTTGTTATTTTTTTTTCTACTTTGCTTCTAATTGAAGCAAAGATAATGAAAAAAAACCGTTCCGTTAACTATGTGAACTTAATACAATGTCAACATCAGGGTAAGTTTTTCTCTGAGAAGAGAGACACGTTGTTTGTTCGTATTTAAGCATTTCGAATGTGTTATGCTGGCGAAGAAGATTCACACGGAAACTGTGAAGCAGCTTGGGTCTTTTTTGTCACACTGATCCTGGGAATGATCCTAAAACGAATATGAAGGCAAATGTAGGAAAAAAAATGTAATGAAGATGCAACAAAACGGTACAATAACAACAACAACCGAAAAAAAATATCACGTCTTGAGTTTCCACTTAACGGGATTGATTGATATGCATTCATTTTATAGCCGAGCATTAATTCCAAAGCAAATTGAAGCCAACACGAACGAATGTAAAAAAAATGGTAATAAAAAGTTGGAAATGGATTCACAATAACAGTTAACCATCGAAAATCGTCTATTAAATCAATATTTATTCGGTTCTTCATAATACGAAGAAAAAAATCAACTCTCACAAAACTGTAAACGAATTGAAGAGAGAGAAAGAGAGAGAGAGAGAAAAAAAGCGTCATGTATTTGACCGTTGCTAAGGTTTCTAAAGCTGCCTTCTTTTTTTTCAACAAAGGTGCAAATGTACAATAGTCAACCAGGAAATAAAACGCATAAATTAATAACGAAGAGAGAGCAAGCAATAAAAACGGCAAAATATAAAAATGTTCGGGTACTTTAGGTGAAATAGACAATAACAACAACGAAAAAATAGGCACATTCACAACAGATGCGCTTCGAAATAAGAGATCGCATTAAGACCGAACATGTGCGAGTCAGGCAAGAAATGAAAATAGGCCCGAATGAAACGAAGAGAAACGAAAATATGAAAGCATTACTAGTTGAATGATCGGACTGAAAAACATCAGGATAGCGACTACGAATATTCTGGGATAGTTTTGACAACAGCCACAATTCTTCAGTGTTTATCTAGTTTTGTTTTTTTTTTTCTCAACCTCTCTCTCTCTCTCTCTCTCTCTCTCTCTCTCTCTCTCTCTCTCTCAAATGACCTCCAGCGTTTGAGTTCTCTCAAGCGAACAGCTATTTTCGGCAAAAGGTGTTTCGCATTGTGTAATTGAAATTCAAATTTCGATTCGTGAAACCGCAAAACTAGCACATTTTCGCCAGAGATAGATAATAAGTCAACAGATAGTGTATATCATTATAATGACGTGTACGGGACTTTCTAACATGTGTTCCATTACCAAGAGGCTACAATTTTATGTTCAGCCATAATTCAGGCATTCCTTGATGTGTCTATCCATCATTTTTGCAGCAGACCGTTTTGGTTTTGTTTTGAAATCATTTCCGTTCGGGAAATGTGTATGGATACATGGTTCATTCTTGGTTTGTTTGAACAAAAAAAAAGTTTCTCCGAAGTGGCTGCACTTACCAAAGTACTTGTGACTATTGGTTAGTGAATATGATATGGCTGTCGATGACTCATCAATGTTGGACATTTTGCAATTGATGTTGCAGCGACTTTATCGAATGAAAATCTTGAATATACCGATTTACCGAAATGGTCTTTTGTTTGAGTTTTTGTTGTTTCCGACAGAAGCAACATGTTTAAAATACACATTTGTCCTTCAGCCATTTTTTTCCCCTTCCTTCTTCTTCTATTCACATTTTGACAGTCTATCTAAATTCAATTTACGAATATTTTCGATATCAAAATTTGTCGGGCTGTCATTTCATATCAAAATATCCTAATGATCCTGTGTAATTTACACAAATAATGAACGGCAACATCAATTCATTTGATTTGTATCAGGCAGCGTGCGCATTTTTGCGCAGTTTTCGTGCTTCTTCTTTTCCGTTCGTGTTTTTTTTTGTCGTCGTCGTCATTGGCGTTTCCAGTTCCATTTGAATCGAGCATACGGATTTGTGTAAACAAACAAACGCACGAAAAAAAAACGACACCGAAAAACAGACATTGGTTGATGATGACGGTTCAAGCGAGCACGACATGGAAATGTAATTTATGTATCATTTTCAACTTTTGCAGAAAAAGAAGAAGAAGAAGAAGAAGGAAAAAAATCGGTTCATCTATTTGATACGCAATTAAATATGTGCGGCACATTTTTCGTCATAACAATTCGATACACGCTTGCGTTGTTGTTTGTGCGGCTGATGTCGTCGTCGTACTCGTCGTACGTTTTGTGTCGAAAATCGATGTTGTTGCTAGGTTATGCCATTCTAATAAAATAATAAATAAAATCTAAATTAGAAATGCACGCTCAGCTCATATATTCTATTTCCAACATTATTCGATGTGTACATGTATGTATATGCTGTTGTTGTTGTTGTTGTTGTTGTTTCGTTGTTGTTGTTGTTGTTTCGTTGTGTAACGTTTCGATTGTTGCCATTTATTTTGTCGCTGTTGTTGCTGTTTTTTCTCCATTCCATGCTTTTCTTGGAACACGTGCTTTAATTAGAATTGTTTGTGAAAAAAATGTACACAAACACGGCATAACATAGTTTATTTATTTGGTTTATTCTTGCTCCCGTTTTTTTTTCGGGCTTCTCGATGTTATTGTTCCTTGACTACGCGACTCAAAATAACAACATCCACATACACTGGCCCCGAATAAAATGCTATAAAATAATGCGCACATTTCATGTGTGCACGAACGCAGAAAGGACATTGATTGTTATTTTATTATGGCTTGTGTTTTTGAAATGGACGCGAATTGCAGCCCATGTTTTTCTGATGCTAATGAACCACTTTCAAGTTTTTTTTTATAGTAAAATTTAGGGAGAAAACCTCACTATATCACTAAAAAAAGCAACGCATACACTATATAAAAACTTTGGTTGCCGAATTTTACCGCAATATTTTGATATTTGATGCATTTCCGGCCTTTTCACAACATCCAGTCGTGTTGCGTTTCGATTGTAAACAATTAGATAAATATTTTTTGTGTATTTACAACAGAATTCGAGCAAATATTTATGACATGACATCGAAAAACAATCCAGTGAAGTGCGTGAACAACTGAAACTCTTGTCTAGCTCTTGTTCCACCCGCTAACATTCAAGTTGTTGCGAAAGAAAATTCGTTTCGGTGATTTTTCATGAATTATTGAATGCATTCGTACATACGCCTAAATGCGCTTCGAAATATTTTCAATCTGTCATGCATCAATCAATGTGATTTCATCATTTGCGTAGAAGACTCCCTTCACGGCTGAATTTTTTTTCCCTTCCAAACCCACGGCCAAGTTGAGCCGAATATCGACTTTTCGACTTCACAAAGCAATATTTACAATATTCATCAATTGCCCAATGGCCATCATGGCTTATATTGCAATATCGAATCGACAGCAGAACGAAAATATGCAAAAACGATTTGAGCATAGAAAATCGAGTGGAAAAATAGCATGTTCTCTCGGAGGAATGTGTTCAGCTGTCAACATGAGAATGCAATGAAAAATCGTCACTTTGCCCATTTTTCTGCTGGAAAACGACTTATGTTTGAGATTTTCACGATCAAAGCGACATAATTCTATTAATTGCATCGACAGCAAGTGCACTTCAAGAGCCGCGTTGTTTCTTTTTTTTTCCCCCGTTTTATCTTATAGCTTATCCGCATTTCCGGTATTTCCCTCCCCATGTTGGCCCGATCGCAGTACGATTCATCCTCTTCATACATTCTTTATTTAACTCTGTCTGTCTGTCTGTCGGTTGGTCCTTCTATGGAATTTCCACGGCACAACTTTGTGATTGGGCAAGCATATTTCGATTGGCACAGACCGCATTTCGATTGACGGCATATTTGTCATTTTCCATAACTTCAGATTGAATACGTACCAATATCATATCAATTCATGCATGCTGAAATATTTGCCATTGCATCGAACGGATAAAAAATGTTTTGATATAAAATGCATTTCGTGAACCGGCGCACACACGCAAGCGATAAATATACAATAGACACAGACAGGGAGAAGGAGAGAATGTGTGCACGGCAACTGAATGAAGAATCTCATTTGTGAAAAAAAAGTATTTTTTAATTAAATTTTACAACAAATGCCACAATCAATATCGTTAAATTGCACAAAGGCACTGCTGTGCATCGTTCACCAATAATACAATGAAAAGAGCGAGAGAGAAAGAGCGACAGAGAAAGAGCGAGAGAGAGAAAAGAGAAGAAGATTCGGTGAATCGTCGAATTGTTAGTTTGGAAAAAGCGGACAAAGGCTGCCATCAATCGTGTTGAAGGATGCTTTTGTATTTGTGAAATGCGTCGAGACTTTGTGAAGCGTTAACAAATCGATGTTGGATCGTTAAAATCATTCTCGATTCAAACGAACCGGCAGCGGTAGCAGTTGTGGCCGGGCGGTACGTTCAGCATTTTCTGAATAGACCAGTTTTTCGCCTTAATTTGATGACACACGACTTTCTTTTGCATTCAATCAAATGCACGGAAATTTACAGTGACTGTGATCGATTTTCGGTACAAGTTCATGTTCACCATTTTGTATTGCCATCAAAAAGCGTTTGTGTTTTCTTTTTTGCCATTGGATTCAGATCAAAAATATTGATTTGGCAGCCAATAAAAATTCGGCACACACAGAGAATAGTTCCTATAATTTTTGTTCCTCTTTTTTCAAATGAAATTGCCATTTTCAGAAAAGTTTATGAATTGTCATATATCTCTTGTGCGCTCCTCACTGTGACTGTGTCACGGCATGAAATGCACAGATTGATGAATGCAATTTTCAATCATGTTCTTCAATTTGGCATGAGCGCACATTTCAAGCGTATGAAATACACCGATTGCACACGATAAAATCATCAAAATTGAGCTCCGTATTAAATGTGCGTGCAGATTTTGCGATTGTGAGTTCCGACATAAATTACTGTGCCATCCCTCGATATTTTCACTCGAACTGCATGGCATGAGGTGCGAGCAGAGCGGAATAACAGAGAGAGAGAGAGAGAGAGAGAGAGAGAGAGAGAGAGAGAGAGAGAGAGAGAGAGAGAGAGAGAGAGAGAGAGAGAGAGAGAGAGAGAGAGAGAGAGAGAGAGAGAGAGAGAGAGAGAGAGAAGTTAAAAAAAGTGGTTGTGCTCAAATTTTTAGGGTAGCTCGCTGTTTGTGTGTGTGTGTGTATCTTCAATCCCAAGTGGCACATTACGATTGTTGTTTTTAGTTTTGTTGCCACTATTTGCTATACAATTCTCTTTTGATTTTTATTGCCTATGCCATGCTGTTGCATAGTCGTTGTTCGGCTGCAGCTCTGAATATGTCAGCGTGTGCCGTTGAATTTGAGTTGTAGCGAAACTGACGAGGAAGAAGAAAAAACACACACGCACACATACACAAAGTGTTTCGCATTCGAATATTTGAAAATCCAAAATGTTTCTTTGATATTCGACGCGGCAATTCCCTAGCCAGTTGTGTCTATGTACTTTTTTGTTGTTGTTGTTTTTCTTTTTGATGTGCCATGGGCCAATGTCGAAATTGCAGATCCACACTAAATGAATTTATTAGATTTTTTTCCGTCGGTGTGTTCTTGAATTGTTTTTGCCACTGGGACCTAACGCAATAGTTTTCGTCCATTTTCTCTCTCAGTTTACCAAACACACACACACACACACACACACAAATGGATGCTCGGTCTGGTGCGTGTTTGTGTATGTGCGTGAGCGAGCACATTTTTACCATTGTTCCACTTTATTTGAACATGCCAGTTTGATGAATTTATTTTTATTGTTGTAACTCGTTTATCGAATACGCGATGCGAACACGAGAAAAATTGCAATCGCAGTGCAACGGCAACAAAAACCCTCATTTCTCGTGTTCAAATTGCAATGTGATAAAGGTATCAAATGTGCATTTTCATGAACATGAACACCAACCACGTTTCACCATTTATTCAAAATTGCAACAAACCAAATTTTCGATTGCAATTTATGCCCAGTGTTTTTTTTTCGATTTCCCACATTCAAATTGATACGATACATAGTGACATAGTGAAATTGACGTGAACATTTCTAAATGCAATTTTCCAGTGAAAATTCCATTTCTGTTTTTTCCATGCGACAAAATACAAAAACAGATATAGATAAATACCAGTTTTTTTTTCACATTCACTTCTTGAAATGAATAGAAAAAATGAGAAGACGATGAAAAAGCTCAATGCAATTTGAACGTACATCACAAGTGTGCATCCAGAAATTCACGGAACAAAAATGGAAAAATTCAAATAAAAAAGCCGAATAAGCGGGCAAAAAAGTGCACAGCTATAATATTTATTCAAATCCTTGACGGGCAATAAATTATAATTCTCTGTACTCACGCGCCCTCTGTCTACCACGCACATACACACACACACACACACTGAGGCATGCACATTAAAATTTGAACGGCAGGCAAAACAGAATGGAAAAAAACTGCTTCGTTATTAAAATTTTAATTAAATATAAATAAACATAAACTGTGAGTGGTACGAAGACAGATCAATAGGCAGATATTTTTTTCCACTCTCTCCCAATTGAATTCATTATTGTCGAGTACGACCAAGCGGTAAAAACACAAATCAAATTAATGCAACGCCAGTTCGGCTTCGGGCCTTCACTCACCAAATTTATATCGCTTTTTTTTGTGTAAATTTCGATCCGTTTTTCCGAATTAACCAAATTTAATGCATGCTGATTTTGATTTAAATATGCATCGCATACGAAATTGCACATTCATTCATTTCAACTTCATTTTATAATGATTGTGGCTTATTTATTTTATGGCGAGAGGCCAGAGCACAAAAAAAAGCCATTGTATTTCCATTGATTAGGAAAATTTGTAAACTATTTGCTTCATTATTTTCGTTGGAAATAAATTGAAACGCAATCGATTGAGCAATTAAAATCAGTGTACAGTTCTAAATGAACGTGCTATTACTGTAGCGGTTGTTTAAAGCGGCAGCGGTGGTAGTGTGGTGTGGTGGCTAACGATGATGGGGAATTGGGAACATTTTTTTTTAAATTATGTTTCGCATTCGGCCAGCATCGAAAGATCATTTGCATTCAATTCGATGGGAAATGGTGTGTGTGAGTGCGTGAAAGCGATAAAAGTAGCGTTGATGCAAATCAAAAGAAATGTAAATGATGTATCAAACGACTCACCCCACGGTTCATGCAAAGCCCTTAATTTAAGATATGGTTGTGATGATTGTGTGCGGCCCGCAATTACCAAGAAACCAATATAGATCCGCGCGCGTCTTGCACACACACATATACTTTCCGTTTCGGTTTTCTCGTCAAAAATGAAACGGACGGCAAAACCGAGAGAACTGTTTTTTTCTCTCTCTCCTTGTTCACATTAATTTCAATTGAAAAATTCGACCGCGAAAAAACGCGCGCGTTCGCCAAAACGACAATGCCAACGAACGAATGAAAGGAAAAAAAAATAATCCTAATTAGGCTTTCGACAGCTTAAAGCAATAAAATACATTTTATGCGCGCTGACTCTTCAGCAATAACGGTTATAGTGTTCATTGAGTGCCCGCCTGTGGTATATGTATGTGTGTGAGAGAGTGTTGTTTGTATCTCGTTCGTTTGTTCGTTTCACGTCACACTTTTATCTCGACCAAAATGTAAATAACAAAGGAACGTACCAATGCAAATACGTGAGTTTTCGCTAATGAAAAAAATGACGGAAAAATTTCGAAAAGTGATGAGTACAGCGCGTTGTTTTAGCAATGCACACTGAGCCACGTACGACTTATTTTTCTCGTTCATTTTTTTCCTCCTCTGCTCTCGCCCACTTCCGACTTACGTTTTCATTCACGTTGTTCTGGGTGTTCGATTTTCGCTTTCTTCGTGAATGCTCTAACTATGTGCACGCTGGCATATCGCACGGCGTCGCTGAAAAAAAAGCAATTATGAAGATTTGCATAATCGCACACAGCACAAATTAAGAGTCAACGAAACCGAACGCGAAAAAGAAATCGAAAATGGAAAAGACGAGCATCGTGAACAAACGAACGAACAAAATAACACATACACCAATTCCTTAAACTACACAGCGGCGTGTTCAACACGGGCACTAGCGAGAGAAAAAAAAATATACCCCGATGTATGGAGGAGGAAGGGAAGCGACTGTTCTTGATGCTCCGAATGGGAACGAGAAGAAGAAGACGAGATCGCATTCTCTCTTTTTTTCAGTCAACAAAGACAAAACTTAATGATTCGTTGATTTAACGATTCCCATAATCGCTGCAAGATATTTGAACTTTGGAGTCAGTCGTTAGTATCGATCAGTTTGTTTTCGTCTTCTTTTCCAAGAATCGAAGCTATTTGACGGCTGGAATAGACGAGAAAAAAACTCGAACAAACAACAAAAATCAAGAATCAAATAACTTTTTTTTTGTTTTCGTCAAAACGAAATAGGCGAAAAATCGTTTCGAATGTACAAAAATGGGTCGCACAAAGAAATCAATTAAATATATGACAGTGAGGAGTGCTCAAAACGATGATACAAATATGGTCCTCGACGCGAGAGTTGTTCAAAAGTCATTTCCAAATTGATAAATACTGCATTTTCACTATGATTTTGCTGTTGTGCTTTTTGTCGATAATCTGGATAGTTGATTGCAATTAATGCCGCGTAAATATTGATCGATGCAATAATAAATCCAAAGTCCAGCCACATGATTATTTGCATTAGAGAACCAAATCGAAAATATCCATACAAATGATCACTTGCAAATTATGTGCTAACACACACCCAGACTGCACACGGCTGTTTCCTTTACCAAATTCAAGCAGAATCAAAGTAAACAATCGTTCGTGTAGTCAATGAGGAGCAGTCGAGAGGACCTCACGCAAGTACAATAAATATTAAAACGAGGCATGCACTGAATTGAAAGCATTCAATGTGATGTTGGAGCTGTAGCGCCATGAATACGACCAACAATGACAACGTTGTTGAGAAGGAGAAAAAAACTCACATTTACGCACAAATTACCATGAGCCGAATCGTTTGGAAAACACGGAAGGATGACACATTCACGTACCATGAAAAAAGGAACGGAGCGAATTTCGGGTATAAAAATAGTGCGTGTGTGTGTGTGTGTGCTGCTCGTATAAAAATGGATGACATTTTATTTCGGCGACTGATGAAGTATTTCATCATCTCGATGAGCCACGACAATGTGCATGATGACGGCAGAGCATGGCAGCGTCAACACAACTCACTTTATCCCCGATGTGTTAGCGCTTTTGCGTGGCATGGTGCTCGAAAGAAATGCGGCAAATAAGCACATAAGGGACAAATGCGATTTTTCTATTCAATGAACGCATTTTCATTCCATTCTCTATGCAATATATAGCTCAAAACAAATTTATAATGCGTTCTTGCCACAAGAAACGCAAGTTCGCGTTCATGATGTTTCATCACATCACATCATCCATCTACCGCGTTGCTTCAGCAAGTGGCTCGTTTGTGTGTATGTATTTGTCAGTTTATCTCGATTACTCTCTCATTCTGTCGCTCTCCCACTCTCCCGCTCATTCATTTCGTTCCTTTCTCCTGATGGTTTCAAATGTGATGAATTCCACATAATATAAGCGACATGAATACACACAGACACAGACACTGTGAACCGCGTTTTACGAAATTCAAAACGCAGTTACACTACGTTGGCAATAGCAATAGCAACAGTAACAGCAACAACAAACTACACGCAAAAGAATGAGTCACTTTCGTTAAATATTGATTTTTCCTCTTCTTTTCCCCAATCGCTTTTTTTCCTTTGCTCTACCCGCTACCATTTCTTATAGTCAGCAATTTTGTTTTTAGTTTTTCCTATGATTATTTTTCATTGGTTTTTCATATTCGGATGTTTCGGAACTATTTTGGCCATCGTCTTTGCTTCAAATTGAAATTCTTTGACGCATGGCTGGCAAAAGCCACTCGAATGCATTAAAATGATGCAAGACCAAGAAATTTCATATAATGAGAAATGGTTGTCAAACATTTAAGGCTTTACAAATATAATAAATTTCACAGGAAATCGATAGCCGATTTGGATGTTTTCAGCCATGGTTCAGGAATAAGAAAACCGCGTGCATAGCCCCCCATCTCTCTCTCTCTCTCTTACTCGTGCTCGCTTTTCCTACGATTAAAGATGTGTCAAAAAGTTTTTGGCAGAATATTGAAAACTTTTGGTCTTCCATGTGGATTTTTGCTGTCGAGTGTATGTGTGTAATTAATGGTATAGGCGAGTGCAAAGGACATCAAACACGGAGAGCTAACGGGGCAAGAAAGAAAGAAAGAAAAAACAAGGCGAAAAAAGTCAACTGCACAAACAGCATTTTGTGCAAAACTTTTACTGGACAGCTCAATTCAAAACGAAACTGTACAAATGCTTGTTTGGTGCCTGTGCCATTGTCATACAATACACACTCGAAGAAATCGACGAGGGAGAGCGGCTGAAGTTACTGATTTTGCAAGAATCAAGCATACACAAGACGACTAACAAACTGTTTGTGTGTGTGTTTTTTTTTTTTTTTTTGCTTCGTTTTTCTTCACATTTTTTTTCTTTCTCTTCGTTCCGTTCAAACCCAAACAAATTGATGGCCGTTGTTCAGAACCTTGTGAAATTTTGTGCGTGCCACTGTGTGTAGCCATTAAAGTGGTAAATAGCACGAAGTAAATAAGGAATTCAAGTCAAATAAACACAACAATCAAATTAACGGAAATATAAGGCCTTTTTCCAACAGTTCTTTGATCGTTATATTCCTCTCTGGTTGTTCGTTTTTACTTTGTCGTTGTCGTCATTGTTGTTTTCACTCGTTTTCGTTTGCCATTTCAATTTGTTCTCGGGTTGTGTCGTGTGCAATTAAGAAATAAGATAGTAGCTAGATTGTAAAACTCGATCGAATCAGCCATGCAACGATGCGTTTGACATTGATGCGCCCCGCTACATGTCGTTTTCGAATCTGCGCACCATTCAAACGAACTTCTGTATACAAACCATCAAAACTCATTAAAGTTATTGCTCACGCAGGCGATACGTCAAACGAGAGAGAAATAGAGATAGAGATATGACACATCCAGACAGAATATATAACTTTTAAGATCCTATCGATCTGGAATGGGAATTAAAAACTAGACACTTTTCATCGAAGACTCGTGGTTTTGCTGAACTCATTCAATGGTGACCAATTTAAAAATTCATTCGATTTGATGCGACAACTTTTCCAACGCTTTAACCAGCAACCATCACATAGAAAAACGGCAGATAATCCAAAATGGTGTGTGTATCAATTTGGCCATTTTTGTACGCAATCAATGTTACATGCGTTGGCAAAAAAAAAACTGACAACACATCATCGAATTCCCATTTCCCTGCTTCCATCTCTGTCTGTCTAACTGGCTCTATTATCGATATTTCGGTACGATAGACCCGATACGATGGATGCAATCGTGTGTGTTCATACCGAAAATGCGTGTTAAAAAGTTTGTTCAGGTCTGCCTGTATTGAGCCTCTCTTGAACGTGTCATTTTGGAAATATTCGACGAAAATTCATTGCGATTCACAATGATAAAAGAAAATTCAGTGTTGATTTTGCTGTTGTTGTTGTTGCTGCTGCTGCTGCTTGGCTCACTCCAATTCGACCTCTTGCTCCGTTCGTTTGCTCGCTTCCACAACCACAACCATATACAACTTTCATCTAAAATTGCCCATTAAATATATTTTTGTTGACTTCGTACGCACATTTTACGCTACGTTTACTCGCTCACTTCCGTACATTTTTAAATGAATTTGAACTGGAAAAAAAAGATCGACGATGGCAACAAAAAAAAAAAACTGTACCACAACCAAGAGGAGGCAAGAGCGAGAGGGAGAGGAGAAAAAATCGTACTCAAACAACGATGGCGGCGCATTTGTGGATGTGTGCGAGTGTATAAATTGCGGCGTACGACTTTGTTAATGGAAAATTGTTGAAATTCAACATCTACGGCAACAACAAAATATACGGATTCGGCGTTT
Organism: Sitodiplosis mosellana; assembly: GCF_009176505.1. Taxonomy (NCBI): domain Eukaryota; kingdom Metazoa; phylum Arthropoda; class Insecta; order Diptera; family Cecidomyiidae; genus Sitodiplosis; species Sitodiplosis mosellana. Next base: position 4,408,073 of record NW_022601432.1, on the reverse strand, counting down.
TTTCTTCTCGTACTCCTCTCTCGCTCTCTTTCTCTAGTTTATTTTTCGCTATTTATATGATGGCAATCGAAGGAGTAAGAGAGGCTGAAGCGCACAGTACCAGTGCAAATGACATGGTGGCTTACGAACGAGCAAACGAGCGAGAGAGTGAGTTGGCTAGTCGAGAAAAAAAAATGCGACGCGCTCTCGCAATTGGGCTGATTACGTGGTATGAGAACATGGGGTGGTATACGCACATAAACACATACACACAGAGACAGCAAGTGGTTTATTATTGCTGCTGCTGCTGCTATTACTACTTCTACATTTTATTCTTTCTTCCTTTTTTCCATAATTTTGCTGACTACACACAAATTTCGCCTGTGTGCACACGTTTTTAACGATTCACGTTTTATATTTTTTTTTTTTCTCCCTTCTTTAATTTTCTTTCATCGAATGCGTCGCTCGTTTTCCAATACGGTACAATTTAGCTTTTCGCATATATATATAAGCCGAAGACCGTGCGCATCGAAGAGAGAACAAAAAAGAAGGAAAACGACGACAACGAAGAGAAAGAGAGAAGTCAAAAGAAAAAACGAACGAGCGAACAAACGAAATAAAATCAATCGGATTTCTCGTTGTCATTTCCCGTTTTTCACTTTTCTCGTTTCGCACGATGCGTATAATAACACGAAATGCGATCCAACAACAACCATTTCAAAATGTTGAATTGTATATGTGGCTCCCATAAACAAGTTATTTGCAATGAAATGAACCTGGCAAATAAGAAAATTGACAAGCGCACATACACACTCACGCTCTCTCTCTCTCTCCCACTTGCTCTCTCTTTCTCTGAAAAATCCATACACAAGAATTTTCATATCATTTTTCTACTGCTGCTGCTGCTGCTACTGTTGTTGTTGTTGAACGACGAGTATGATCGTCGACGTTCGCCGCTTGCTTGAATTGCTCTTGTTTTTCTTCTGTTATTTTTTCCGTCGGCTTTTTCAAATTTTTTTTTCTGCTTCGAGTGCAATGTATCACGTGCAGCGCGTGGATGTTTGATGGATACGAGCAAGTAATCTTGATGGCATCTTCTGTTTATTTTCAATCTTAAAAATTCGTGACTCGTTGCCTTTTTCTTTCACTTGTCTCTCTGCCATTGAGCGTTTTGCACACATTTTCCATCGCAACACAAACATAACGAAGACAATGACCAAAACCAACAAACGAAATTGTGAAATATTCGCTTCTTTCTTCTTGCCATTTTCCAACATTCAAATATGTACACACCAAACACATTGGAAGCCACTCGGAACAGAAGCAACGCGAAGACGAACGAATGGGAAAAGAATAAACAGATAAAGACGACACGAATGTTATTGATGAAAACGATGTTTGCACACCCGGAAAATCAAATCGATTTCATATTTTATCGATGTTTTCATCAGTTCGTTGTCATTATGCGAGCCTTGAAAAAAGGAATTCATTTTCATTTCAACATGCAATACGACCATTGGAATGGATCCATTTTAATTTTTTTTTTCGATGGAAATGTCTAAATTTATCGCATGAAATCGGTTTTTCTTCGTGAATATTTCGTACCTACTGCAGTCAGTAATTTCATAATTTAGTTCTTTTCTTTCGAGTGGCTGACAATTTCAGCCTGAAAAAATCGTAATAAAAATGACACAACCCAAGAAAGTCCTTGTGAACGCTACACATTTTTCTGCAGTTTTGCTAGTATTCCAGGCGTTTATAACATGCATAAAATTTAAATATGTATGCATGCGGTGGAATTTGTGAAAAATTTCTTAATAAAGTCGCTTTGTGCAGGTCACTTGTAATATACAGATATCCGTTCTTCGTTTGCGCTAAACATTCTTCAAAGGGAAAGCGGCAGCTCAACGAAAGAACTTGAAGTACGTTGAGTGTCTGCAAAGTGAAATTGCGATAAGGTCGTCTCACTGTGTGCGAGTGAGTTGGTTGTGCCTCTGAAAATAGACTTCATTTTATATTTGGCCATAAAATGAATGCGATTTTGATGTTATTATGTGATTCAAGTGTACACGCTCTCCTCACACCCGCATACGCGCTCGTCGAAAATAATTGGGTTTAAGCGCAAAACGTGAAATCTGCATTATACCCACTATTTTACGAATGAAAATTAACTTCATTCGTTTATTGCTATTTGCGCATATAAAAAAGTGTTTCCATTTTTATGGCTCTCACGGATTGTGTGTTTAATTGAAGGCATTTTGGCTGGGCAATGGAAAATCTCTTGCTTGCGTTTTAAATGATGACATTACTTTGAAGCCACCGTAAAAGTCCGTTGTCCAATTCAATGGAATAATGTTTTGTGCATTAAAATCGAACAAAAAAAGTTGGATTTATTGATGCAATTGATTGAGCACAAAAAAAACAACTTTGTCCATTTCATCACACACACACACACACACACACCGATCTAATGGAATTTGCCTTCGTATGCTGCATCCCAGCACACCGAAGATAAACGGTTCGTCATCAACTTTGGCCAAATAGCCAGCTCTACTTAATCGGCTCTATTCATCACAGCCCAATTGTTTGGAAACTGTTTTACTTTTTATTCATGTTTCGCTATGAATTTGCACACATGTCACCCATACAACGAATAAATAGATTCTATAAATAATCAATTAAAATGATGCAAATCATTTAGCGATTACATTTGCGGTGCAAATCACTCAAACCAAACGATGATGCAGTCTATCGTGTAAGCGCATCGAGAGAAATGTTGTGTATAACGAGTAGCACATTATGTGGATATGTGGCATGTGTGTGGTTTGGTTTTGTTTACATATCAACGACGGATATATTTAGAAGTCAATGGTGAAAATGGATTGAGCCGCATCTCGTGTGTATCCACACATATCATCGGTGTGTGAAAACAGAATGTGCCGACAATGTGGAGCAGTACAAAGTGTGAATGATTGACCTAGTCACATGGGCCGTACACGCATAGCATACATTTATAATTTTCGTGCAAAGTGATTGCACCAAAGTGCGTGCTACCAATGTACACAGCATATCAGCTGTGAGTGTGAGAGGCGGAATGAACGAAGTGGCGTCGATGACGACGACGACGACGATGGTGATGATGACGACGACGATGGTGGGTTTAGTGATAGCAAGCGTAGCGATAACTGAGTGTGTGCACAAATGCATGGAAACATTGTATCATTAATAACATTATCGGAGGCGCTCAATGCTTCTTCTCGTCTTTTTTTTTCGAAGGAAAAAAAGGGGGAGAGATTTTGAAATGTGGAAAACATGCTATATCTCTTCACACACATATTCCAGTTCAGAATGTATGCAATCATCGTTATTGTTGTTATGTCAGTGATAACACTCTCGATTGCTTGCAGGCCGCGAGAATGTGTGCGACACACTTGTGTTCATCCATACAAATAATTCACACTTCAGTCCATCCAGATGATGAGCGGATTAGGCAAGATTGTATGATTAATAAACAGCGTTCTACTGCTGCAGCTGATATATAGGCACACACCAAGTGACTTTGTTTCATCAAAAATGCTTATGCTCCGCGAAAATTGGTCGCACGCTGAAGAAATCACGAAGCAATTCATGTAAATAGAAGGTGTATTTCCGCATTGAAATTGCAAACAAAAGGGCGCAAATTCATCCAAAAAAATCTACCTGCAAAGCGACAAATCCAGCGCCATCATACAAAGTTTTGCCAAAAAGGTAGAATCGGCATCAATTAGCTCGTGAACGGTTTTAACAATGAAAATCGAAATGATTTTGCTTTCATTTCTTTACCTATTTTACACGCTCATACTCATTCCATGACGTAATAACGAGCGTCTCGAGACATGTCAACGACGACGATGGCAACAACAACAACAACAACAACCTAAAACTTAAGACTCAACACACATTTTCAGCGTATAACACGCGCGCGCCCTGCTCTATTTTTGTGTACGACATACGCCAAAATTACATATTATATTTGGTGTTTTATGCCGATGAAATGGATGTGTAATGGTTTGTGCCCACGAAACAGCCTGTTGTACTCTATCTCTGAGTCGTCGAGTGCGGTGTCGATTGTGCGAAGCAGTGTCTTGTCTTGTTGTATTCATGAAATTTTTGTTCCTTCCATTTCTCGACAAAAGCGAACAGATACAGCGAAACTAAGAGGGCGCCGAGGCACATCGTTTGGTTGATCCAACGGAAAAATGTGCGTAAACAAAGGCATCTTCCGTATACCGAAAATGGGAAAGTGATACAAATCAAAAAAGGGGTTGGCATTTCTTATATATTGTAATGGCAATTCAACGCGAGACACCAGACACAGACCAAGTTTATTGTTCAACATAAGACGTTGTGATATGTTTCTTTGATGCTTCTTTTGTATGCTCTTTGTATGGTGTGACTACCATTGCCAGCCAAAAAGGGATCTTGCACGCGGAAAGAATAGAGAAAAACGAGAACATGAAACGCGCACATATTGGACGATTGAATGCCACCATTGAGTGTATACTAGACACACAGTCGAACATCACATCTTCATCCGTCTAGAATAGACTGTGTATTGTACGGTTTACGCGCGGCTGACTACATTATGATAAATGCATCTGAGTTTTGAGAGCACGTCGTACACATAGACAGACAGATAGAGAGAGAGAGAGCAAAACTGTATGAAAGGTGGCTGCTGTACGATATAGATATAGTCTTCCACTTCCTCTTCCTCATTCCGTGTATACGATGGATGTTATCATTTTCATGTGCATTATGACTCGGGAAATGAGTTGGCATCATTTTGGGACTTGGGGTTCGTTTTCGTTTCACATTCGATTTCCATCGTCTTTGCCACTCACTTTCTCGACGACAACGACGAAGATGGAGACTACGATGACGACAACAACAACAACAATGAAGACGATGACGACGGGTCGGAGCATAACGTGCTGGAGTTTCGACATGGGCTTTTATGCGTGTGCTCCATTTTGGCAAAAGGTTGCCGTTTTTATTATCATCAATGATTTTATGTGGTCTTTGGGGGTTTGCCAATTGTTTACATGATAAGAAATATACACACATTTTGGCTTGACATAAAGGTTACCACACACACACACACACACCCAGCATAATATCGTCTATATTGCGTTAGGTCAATGCCTTTTCTACAACATTATTATGACGAATTTTTTGGCGCATTTTTCGACCAGTCAAAACAAAACCCGACACATTTTTGTTTTGTAAACAAACCATCTCAATTCGGTGGAATCGATTTTATTTACAATGAAAATATAAGTAGTACTGTGTATACAGTAATTATATTCGTATTGATTTGCTAAGATTACGCATTTGGTTTCAACTTGAATATTTAAAATAAATTTTCGAGCGAATTTTACTTTTGAATCGACAAATTATTCCAAAGTTTCCCATTGCAAGCACATTCGATGAGAATGGGAGACAAATACCGTGGCTACACATGCAGCAAAGACCAAAACCAAACGGATAACGAAAGCTTTTGCACACAAGTTGCGTTGTCTGCTGCATGATGGCGCTGTGTATGTCCCATCGAAACGAACCAAACGATACACAAGCTTATATTCAAACTTGTGCTGTTTATTTTCTTAGTGACGAATTTCCAATGAGAATGTATACCTAATATCAAAGAACTGACTTCTTTTTTTTTGCTGAATATTAGTCTATTGCTCCAATTACTAAATCGCGTTTTTTCTACATTTATTTCCAGATTTACGGCGCTGACGGATCATTGTTACGCGCTGAATCAAGACGTGGTCGTGGAAAAGGACGAGGCGGTGGAGCTGTAAGTATAATCCACAACAAAACTAATTTGAATACGAAAGATTCTAGCAAATAAATGCACTCTCAACAAATTGTTGATTGTAAAACTGCAAAAAAGAAAAGCAAACAACAACAAAAAATCGTTCAATTTCCAAGGCAGAAATTTGACTTGCAAATCACATAAAATAGCAAAGGGTATCGCACACACACAGAAAAAAAACGAGTACAATTTACTCGTGGTCTTTTTGCTCTCTCCTTCTCTGACGATAAATATGTTGAAAGAAAATTGTTATAAAAGATAATTAAAGAGATATAATAATCTCATGGCAGTTTTTTGCTCTCTCTCTCTCTGCGTTCTTTGAGGCCTTTAGTAAGTGGTAGGAATTAAAAAACATTAACTACTTTTACTAGATGCAAAGAAAAATCGCAACCAAAACAACCAAGTAAATACATGCTCACGAATTTTTCATGAAACCTTGCAAAGCCTAATAATAGTCGTTAAAATAAAATAAACTAAAAATAAGAAGAAAATAAAGAAACACGAGCAACAACAACAAAGATCTGTGTTACTATAATAATGTACGGGAGAAGAGGGAAAAAAAATAAACGAATGGAAAAACACAGCAACAACAAGACGATGCATTCGATGAAGCGCATTCGAAAATTGTTCATATGGAAGCATTTGCCAAGTAACAGCTTGAACGGCTGAGAGTAGAAAAGAGACAAAAAAAAACAAACAAACAACGTAACAGAAAACACAAAATCCACGTACACGGATCGCCACAGATTTCAATCTTAATTAAAATATTTTGCTGATGCTGATGCTGTTGTCCGTTGTTGTGTCTTTCACATTCACCGTTCTTTCTTCTTCTTTTTTTCCGCTTCTCTAGTCTGCTGTTTGCTAGGCAAAATGCCTTGAATTCAACGATTCGTGTGACTTTATCCGAATAAATGAGTCTGTCGTGTATATATGTGTGTAGATGCAATGTGAAGAGAGAGAGAGAGACAAATAAAACGGCAACAACCGACAAAAAAAAATAGACAAACACGAAACGAACGATGCTTCATTATACATATATTGGAGTAGATAGTGTGAACGTACGGCCACTTTTAGCTATTTGTTTGTCCGCGGGCCTAATTTGCCACTGCCCCGGAAATGGACACCACATTTGATATAAAGACGATGAGGTAATGAGAAACAAAGCAGAAACTCATCAACGCAAATACAAACAATTTCTGGTATGCCGTCGAAGAAAAATAAAAATGAAGAAAATCAATGCAACATGAGAATGAGCGTAAAACCTGAAATTTCATCAGCATCAAATATCTTATTAGCTGATTGACCATTAAAATGCAACAATTGAAATATATTATCGATGCAGACATGCCAATTTTCGATATTGCTTGCCTTAATTCTAAGTCTTTAACTGCTCAATGTGATGTAACTGCAATCATAATATCGCATCTCTCTGTTCGATTTCAATGGAACTTTTCACAGCGCTTTCAATGCGCATCCAAGTGGTTTTGATCTCGACTGAAGCTCTCCAGCAACCATAAACACACCGTGTACAAACGCACAGCTTTACTCTTGCCCGTGTCGGAAAGAAATCGCAAACAAAAAAGTCAATTTTCTTCCATGATGCACTTGATCCAGGATATTTCACACGAATCTCAGTACATTTTTCTTACTTCATCCAAATCCGTGTGTTTCGTGTGCACGGTGGCATTTGAAATATTAATTAAATCGGTGAATTTAAAAATGTGAGCTACAAAACATACGGAACGATTTCATGTTGCAGCACCCAAAGAAGAAAAAAGACGAAATAAAATTTCATAGATGAAGTGGAACCATTGTAGCTCCACACACATACACACACAGCATGCAAATGCACGTTTATTCGTTGCAGACACATAATTTCTTGCAATGTATGCACAGCAAGCATTCATCAAACTGTTTTAGTCTTTCTTCGTTCGCTCAATTTTTATTCCTTAAACTTCTTGAGCGGTTTTTTTCTGCGGAGTGTGTGTGTGTGTGTGTGTATGCCGTTTTTTTCTCTTTACTTCTCTCGATTTTGCTAGCTCCTCATCGTCGTCGCCCCGAACGCATATGTGTGTACATAAGCGCGAGTGTATGTATTTTGTTGTGATTCGTTTATATTACTTTTTCTTCTCTGCGCTCTTGGTTGGTTCGTTCGTGCTTTATTTTTTTTTTTTTTTGCTTCGTTCGTTCATTATTAATTTTATTTTATTTCTTCGTTCGTTCGTTTTGCTCTCTGATATTATTTCTGCCGTAATATGTGAACCAATGCTGCAGCCAGTTGTATTGTTGTTGGTGCTGTTGTTGTGGTCGCATGTATCTTGTATTCATTTCATCTAGACTATCATTAAAATAATAATAATAATAACAATAAATGTTTCGTAGGTCCCTGTGCGCGCTCACTCTTTTTCGATCTCTCTCTCTCTCTCTCTCTCTCTCTCTCTTTCTCACTCTTTTCCTTCATATTCTCGCCATCCCGCTACCGCGCGAACTTCATGGTTTGTTTGTTTTTTGTCTTCTTCTTCTGTTGCTCATTAGACTTTCTGACAATCAATAAGGATTTTCGCTAGAAATGCGACCTTTGTGACTTGGAAATATAATTAGTTTTCGATATATCTAAAAATTGAACAGCCCAGCCCAGCTCCCGCCACGCACTCCAACCGCAGAGTTGAACGGTCATGCATGGAGCGAATTTTGGTGTATTTTTTTTTTCAACGAAATGAATATATTGCGATGAAACGAAATATGGGTGCGAGCGTATGGGCTCAAGAATAAGTGTGTGTGTGTGTGTGTGTGTGAGAGACCAGGGTCTTGGGCTCCGGTCTCAACCGTGCTGATTTATGCAATATTTGTGAATTACATACCAAACGTTTTCATTCTTCTCTCTCATATGATTAATGTGTGTACGTGTATATAATAAATACAATAAATACGTAATTATATAATGTACTTGTAATTTGTGTGCACATAATTTCTTATTTTGCTTATTTTCCTTCGTTCGTTACATTCGTTGTCTCGCTCTCATGTGTTTGTGTCTCTTGTTCGTAGTGCTTCTCTTCGGCTGCAGCTTGATCGCTACACAAAATCTCGTGGTAAAATTGTAAATTATTGGTTCCCTTTCTCTTTCTATCTCTTTCTCTCTCTGTCCATTCTGTGCTGTTGGCTTCATTTCTTTCGTATATTTCGATTCGCTCATTTTAATATTACTTAGTTGTTATCATTGTCTTGGTCGTTCAGCGTCATTTCCCTCGAAATTTCGATTTCATCGTTTCCTTAATACAAACAATTTTCATTTTCTGTGCAACGAATAATTTATTCTTCCTTTTTTCACTCTCTCTCTCTCTCTCTCTCTCTCTCTCTCTCTCTCTCTCTCTCCCGCTCTTTCTCTTTCCATTCGCTGCGCTATTCACTCGGTCGCTCGCCAGAATCAAACTATGTAATTAAAGCAGTCGCGTTTGTTCTTTATGTTCTCAAGTTCCTAGATCTATCTCGTCCGCATGCAGCTCCAATGTGCAATTTGATTTTGATGAACATGAACACACACACACATCCCATTTTATCAATTTCACTTTAAAAACCCATGGAAATGAGTAAGGCAAAATAAATGAAGAGACGAAAAAAACAATACTAAACACTGGTGAAGTTTAGTTTACGTCAATTTTGAGCAAAAAAACTATTATTCATCGGATAAGTTTTCATATGGGAACACTGAAACTTCCATTAAATTCAAGCGTTTCCACCATTTTTTTGTCTACCTTTTTTCATTTTGCATGCTTCAGCCGATGAATAATTATGCTTCGACCAGATAATATATATCAGTTGATTGTTTTGATTCATTGGAAAAAAAGAGCTGCTTAGATATATTTAAACGAACAGAACGAAAAAAAAGCAACAACAACAACAACAACATGGACAGTAGATGAATCGTTTTATCGATTCTTCATTACGGGGTCTATTGTGTTGAGTCGGTGCGCGCAACACACAAGACACCAATTCGGCTGAATGATTTGTCGGCTCATTGGTTTGGCCGATTTCATCGAATACGATACAATCCAAGCTTCGCTTCTAAACTCTCATTCTCTCTCTATCTCTCTTTCATCTCTTTCGTTGCCATTACATGCTAATGAAATTTTTCTTCTTGCCTGAAATCAGAAGCCAACACACACACACATACAACTAATACATTGCTGTACAACACAAGCAATAAATCGATTCAATTTAGTAGGACGCGAAATTTATGTGATCATAGCGAATACCGTTCCAAATAAGATTTTAAAAGGGTCGCAACGAACGACAACGAACCAACGAATGATAACGTAAAGTTGATTTTCTAACCCAGTGCACGCTGTGTATGTCACTTTGCGAGAGAGAAAAAATACACATATATATCTATAACAACAACTACAGCAACGAAGATACAAAGCCATTGCAAAGGAAGTTGAAGCTCACGGCGGAAAAGTGAGTCGCATTTTGTGGGAGATGACAGTATAAGCAAAATAATAAGCTTCCAAATGAAGAAAAAGGAAGAAAAAAAAACTAAGACACTTGAAAACAGGAATAAAAACTGAAACACTCGAGCAAAGACGAAGACGAGGGAAAAAAATGCAGTACACCTCGTCATATGGCGTGGAAAATGAAAAGACAAAATAGAATTACACGTACAGCAAGTTTTAAAATTACGAATTTCCCAAGCGAATTAGAGAGACAGAGAAACAAGACACATAGCTTTTGCCGAAGGTGGTTGATGGCGTAGTGTAAAGTAGCAAAATGCTGTGGTTTTTTGTGCATCTAATGCTCCATGAATTTCATTAGGTGTTGTATGTCTCCGTGGTGAACAGTGCAAGCGTACGTTTTTGTCTCTCACTCTCTCACTCTCTCTATCTGCTCCGTTGCGAACCGAACGAAAATTGCGAACTTCAAGTGCAAAATTAATAAATTACACTGATAATTAATTTTTATCTACGTGCCTCTATAGAGCCAGTCGCATCGTCATTCCAATCACATCGCACAACGCATTGAACGTTTGAATTAGTATTGCCTGTTTGATTCCAACTGAACAGAGAGAAAGAAAGACGCACATACAATCATTCACACACACACACACACACACACACACACACACACGGCGTGTTCAGTTTCCTCATTCAGCACGTATATACGGTACCGGTATCGAAACGTAAGGCATGTAATTGGGGAAGTCATGGAGATTTCGTTTTTATATTCTCATTCGTTGGCAGAATCTCAATTCCAAAAAGCCTCCATAATAACAATAAATTTCTCTTTCTCTCGCTTTCTCTCCGTCGCACGCTTGTGTGGGCGAGCGAGCGCTAACAAGCGAAGGAAATTTTCAAGTGCCTAAAATTTAATCAATTTCCATGTGAAGTGGAACTTTTTGGCAAGAAAGAGCCGGAGAGAAAAAAACACAAACACACACACATACCGTGTGTCTGATCATTGAACGTGTATGTGTGTGTGTGTGGGTATCGAGTGTCGATATTTTATTTCTATTCCTTTTTTCCTCACATTTCATTTCTCCGTTTGGAATGGAATCTCCTTTGTGTCAGTGTTTAATTTCGTTTTTGGCCTATGCATAATTGCGTTCGCATTTCAAATAACAAAATTTCATTTCGTTTGCAAATCGCAAACGTCGCCCGGTGCTATTGCCAATGTGATGTTATATTTGCACGAACAAATACGAAATACTAGTCGTTGAATACAACACCACTACCGTCAGCAGCAGCAGCACCACCACCACCACCACCACCACCACCACCACCACCAACATCATCACCAATGCCACCCCTTAATACACCATGCATCTCATACCCTTGATTGTCTTTGCCATCGCACCGATATTGATATACCATCGTATATGCGTTTTTGTATTCGAGGCACTCTTTCGTTCTCATTCTCATCCTCGGCAATCTCTTCACTCTCGCTCACTTGCTTGCTCACTTACTCTCGTCCGCCTATATGTGGGGGAGCTGAGCGTGTATCTGTTTATTTTATACATTTGTTTTTTGCTATCGATTTTCTCTGCGCACAGAAACTTTTGCGCGTAATTTCGATTTGAGAGAGCCAAGAGCTGATTGTGGCATGCACAAAAAAGACGATATAGAAGATATAGAATTTTCTATACCGTACAAGCTATACGAATGAACGAACGAACGAACGAACGAACGCTGAGTGTTGTAGGAATATGTGTAGTATCGAGGAAGTAGAAAGCATTCACCGTGTGCGCTCTCTTTCTCACTTTTGTGGTGGACGTGCAGAAAGGGAAGATGATTCTCCCGTCGAAATGAAAACAAAGAGAGCAAGCAACGGAAGAAGAAGAAGAAGTAGAAGTAGAAAAAAACACCTCATACACAGCAGCACATATACACAACTAGTATTGGGAAAAGCCATCGAGATGGCAGGAAAACTCGCACATATTTGAGGCGAACGAGCGAACGAACAGTGATGGGAATCGGTTGTGTGTGTGTTTTCTGCCGGTGCAGAAAATGATGGCATGCACAGTAAAACTTGCATAGTTTCTCATTTTAGCGATGAAATTGTGCATGAAATCGTTTTGGAATGCAGCCGCCTGATGACTGATTCAAAAGTATAATCAACATTCATTTGAACGAGAATAAAAAAAAAATAAAAGTTGGGTCAAATGCGCGTCTGTGGCCTGCCAGCTTGATATGGCCAAATAATCATGGACGGGTGAAAATGGTGTGTGACTGGCCCCGGCTTAATTTATAGTTTTCTAGACGATTCCTCTCTTGAAAATAAACACTTTAGATTCATTTAAGCTCCACATAAAGTCCAGCAAACAAACACACACACACACACACACACATGCACATATATAGTCAGTCAACTGTAGCCGCACATTGTGTATGGCACGAATTTGTGCGTGTGTTAAACATTGTGTTAGTTATTTTTTTTTCTCTCTCGATTTAGTTTCCTGTTTTAGCTTGTGCATCGGCATAATATGTCGGGATATGTGTGTAGGTGTGTGTGTGTGTGTATGGAGAATCAACATCGCCATCGCCATACACCATTCGATGAAAAAGGACCAGAAGCGCTATTGCACTCTAGGTTTTGCATCATGGTACGCAATCTATAAACACCATTCTCATTCTCTATTTTTAAGTCATTTTTCGAATCGAAATACGGAGTGAGAGAGGTAGAGAGAGGAGAAAGGCGATCCCCCATCCGATTTCCATTTCTCACAGGAACATTTCATTGAATATGCAAGCAAACACATACACACATCCGCACGAGCACATACACTGCCGCAAACACACAGGCACACACGTTTACGCTCACGCATTTCGCATCGAGCAAAAGCACGGACACAATCTCAAAAATGGATTGAATATGAGGGCAAGAGAGAGAGAGAGAGAGAGAGAGAGAGAGAGAGAGAGAGAGAGAGA